>NC_048573.1:64833008-64943008 GCF_013265735.2 Oncorhynchus mykiss
GAGAGAGAGAGGTGGAGGAGGGGAAGGTGAAGCAGCCTGAGAGAGAGGGAGAGGTGGAGGAGGGGAAGGTGGAGCAGCCTGAGAGAGAGGGAGAGGTGGAGGAGGGGAAGGTGGAGCAGCCTGAGAGAGAGGGAGAGGTGGAGGAGGGGAAGGTGAGGCAGCCTGAGAGAGAGAGAGGGAGAGGTGGAGGAGGGGAAGGTGAGGCAGCCTGAGAGAGAGAGAGGGAGAGGTGGAGGAGGGGACGGTGGAGCGGGCTGAGAGAGAGAGAGGGAGAGGTGGAGGAGGGGAAGGTGGAGCAGCCTGAGAGAGAGGGAGAGGTGGAGGAGGGGAAGGTGGAGCAGCCTGAGAGAGAGAGAGAGGTGGGAGGAGGTGAAGGTGGAGCAGCCTGAGAGAGAGGGAGAGGTGGAGGAGGGGAAGGTGGAGCGGGCTGAGAGAGAGAGAGAGGTGGAGGAGGGGAAGGTGGAGCAGCCTGAGAGAGAGAGAGAGGTGGAGGAGGGGAATGTGGAGCAGCCTGAGAGAGGTGGAGGAGGGGAAGGTGGAGCAGCCTGAGAGAGAGAGAGAGGTGGAGGAGGGGAAGGTGGAGCAGCCTGAGAGAGAGAGAGGGAGAGGTGGAGGAGGGGAAGGTGAGGCAGCCTGAGAGAGAGAAAGGGAGAGGTGGAGGAGGGGAAGGTGGAGCGGGCTGAGAGAGAGAGAGGGAGAGGTGTAGGAGGGGAAGGTGGAGCGGGCTGAGAGAGAGAGATGGAGAGGTGGAGGAGGGGAAGGTGGAGCAGCCTGAGAGAGAGGGAGAGGTGGAGGAGGGGAAGGTGGAGCAGCCTGAGAGAGAGGGAGAGGTGGAGGAGGGGAAGGTGGAGCGGGCTGAGAGAGAGAGAGGGAGAGGTGGAGGAGGGGAAGGTGGAGCGGGCTGAGAGAGGTGGAGAGAGATATGAAATACTTACTACTGTGATGGAAAGACAGAGTGATGGCGAGGCATGCAAACATAAAAGGAAGGATGTCAGCAAAGGAAAATAGAAGACAGAGAATTATGAACTAATAGGGAATTGAAGTAGAAACAGATGCAAGGAGACATTGCCATCTTATTTACTGCAAGTATATTTTTCCACAGTCATTTATTATAAAATACAACCATTTGGAATATTCTAAATCTATATCCAATCAGAGAGTTGGAACTCCAATCTGTCCACCAATCTGTGCTGGCACGGCAGGCCCTTCAATGTCTAGTGTTGAGCTAGACTCTCTGTGGTTGGTTTGAGTTCAGAGCACTATAGTCAGATGAGAAGTTAACTTCTCCATATGCCATTCAGTATAGATATGACACTGTGTGACTTTCACAAACCACATGTCCACTTCACAATCAGTCTCATTGTAGGATATAAAAGTACTACAATTTCATATAAAGGCTTTTGTTTATTTAATTGAAATACTGTGGTGCACATTGCTGCTAAATGTTCGCCTTGGCGCACAGTAGTAGTAACTAGTATGTTGTCATCACCATCACCACCTCTCCTCCAGTTCTAACACTACCTACGTATAGCATTCTTCCAACCAACCAACCAATATCCCAACCCTCAATCACTAGTTTATCTATGATTTCAGTATAATTGTCTGCTTGGTTTGTGACTGCACTACATTACATAAAAACCCACAGGAGCCTAGTGGAAGTAAAAGCACAACAGCCTTCTGACGCTTTGCACAGACGAGGCGGGTTTGTTTTTAATGCTGCTAGCACACCGAGACACACCAGGCTCACTTGTAAAACGGAATGCCCCGTCTGCTTGTAAATGCAGGCCGCCCAGGAGAAGGGGAGGATGGGGGAGGGGATGGTTTCTGGGTAGGACAGGATTAAAGGAAGGGAGGAGTAGGAAATCCATTCTCCCAACCCCCAGCTATCCATCTATCGTTCAGAAGGGGATCAATTTCCCCTCACAAAAACTCCCAATCTCTTTTAAAAACGAATATCCAATTCCAATCACAATTGCAATAAAGCATATCTTGTAAAAGGGGCCATAGTGCGACCTTAGGCTTGTCTCTATTGAATGCCTGCTGGCTGTTGACCCACTTTGCCTTGAAATACTGCAGCAGAGGACAGCCACCACAGCCCGTCTGGAGTGATAGAAAAACGGCAGAGCCCCCAATTCCTACGCCAGGGGGAGCTGCATCCTCCTTCCTACAGGGGGTGTGTGTCTTGGATCAGAGGGACCACAACAGAACAGAGTGAGAGTGAGAGAGAGAGAGAGAGAGAGTGAGAGAGAGAGAGAGAGAGAGAGAGAGAGAGAGAGAGAGAGAGAGAGAGATGGGACTGGAGAGGGGGTTGCCCTGTCCTACAGTGGGTTTGTGGGATAATGAGGCGGTCGGTTCTGTGCCAGTCAGCGTTGGAGGGGGTGGGAGAAAGGAGCCAGACCCAAGAACTCTGGGGTACAGCGGAGGTTTAGGCTTGTGTGTGTTACTACCACAGGGTGTGTGTGTGTGTTATTGCCACAGGGTGAGTGTGTGTTATTGCCACAGGGTGTATGTGTGTTATTGGCACAGGGTGTGTTATTGCTTCAGGATGTTTGTTGTGTTGCCAGTGGCATCAGGAATGTGTATCCCCTCTTCCATCTCCCTCCATGCTCAGGCATGGCCGGTGTCTGATCAGATGGCCGATCAAACACTAATCATTCCCTCACGGCCCATAGCGAAGTAAAGCTGTCATTAATTTTGCAGAATTACGTCAAATGTGAGGCATTCTTTATGTGTCTGGAAGGCCGCAAGACAGTTATACGATGTGGGGCTGCTGCGCTAAGCAGATGGGGCAGCCAGGCCGTGCATACTAAATACCCACCCACCGTCCATCCATCCCCCACTCCTCCACCTCACCCCCTCTAACTCTGTTTTGCTCCCTTCTCAGTGACTCTGTCTATCACTTACCCTCTCCTTCACATCTCCTCTCCTCCATCTCCATCCCTTCCTCTGTTCTGCCCTCCTTTCAGTGACTCTGTCACTTACCCTCTCCTTCACTCCTCTTTTTCTTTGTCTACTACCCTTCCAGTGCCTTTTCTCAACTCAATTATCATATAACCCTTATCGGTTACACCCTTCCTTTCTTCCTCATCCCCCTCCTCCTCCTCACTGATTGCCATTATTCAACTGATGCCCCCTGTGCCTAAAGCTCTCCGTTATTTTAAAGTGACTTCGTCACCCAACTTTGAATTTTTGTATTTTTCATATAGTCAGTCATCCATTTCTGCACAAAAGACATCAAACGAGAATCAGGCTTATGAGAATCAGGCTTACTGCTGAAGACCTTTGTGGCTCAAATAAGATCATATCAAAGTGATTTTGAAGTGTCTGTTCTTACTTCTCAGTCTGACACATTGAATGCTGTGATTCCAATTGGACAACTATACTGAACAAAAATAAAAACAACATGCAACATTTTTTTTTTTTTTGACCTAGTTACAGTTCGTATAAGGATATCAGTCACTTTAAATAAATAAAATAGGCACTAATCTATGGATTTCACATGACTGGACAGGAGTGCAGCCATGGTTGGGTCTTGGAGGGCATAGGCCCACCCACTTGGCAGCCAGGCCCACCGACTTGGCAGCCAGACCCAAACACTAGAGAACCAGGCCCAGCCAATCAGAATACGTTTTTGCCCACAATAGGGCTTTATAACAGACAGAAATACTCCTCAACAATCCCCCCTTGGTGACGGATGGCTGCTAGGGTCAAGGTACAGTTTATAACTACTGCAAACCTGCCATTCTCTTTGAATAAGACATGTACTGTCTGTAGTGCAGTAAAGTAACACAGACCAAGACTGGACCAGAACTACAACCTGCACATATTTTCTAATGTCTTGAGACACATCCAAAGCCAATCTCTTACCAGTCTGACCAGCAGTTGACAGACAGTGTAGGCTGCTACTAAACACAGAGGCCAAGATGTATAGAACAGCTAGGTCACAACCTCACAGTGGTCATGTTGTGATACGTTGTGTTGCTCCATTAAGCCCATCAGACTGCTGATCAGATTTATACTGCTTTTAAGGAAAGTCAATACCAGGCCATCATTCTCACCGGGCTTCCACACCATTTATTAACAACTATTTTATTTTATTTGTAAATAATAAATACAAAAAATTGGAGAGAGTAATGAAGGAAGAAGGTGGAGAGAGGAGGGTGTGGCAGAGAGAGAGAGAGAGATTTGACAGGAGATGGCTAGCTGGGTCTGCAATCAGAACAGAAGACTGTGATCAGCCAGGTCGGTAACACGCTGTCCTACAACAATTAATCACCTGTGTGTGTGTGTGTATGTGTGTGCCAGCCAACTCCACTCTGTTAAAACCATCTTAACATTCTTTATTGGCTACTCTTATACAGTACACTGTCTGTCTGCAAACAATGAACTACGTCTGATAACCTTCTTAGGATAAGGATCCCTACTCCTACAATGTGTTCATGTCCAGGTATCAAGTCTCTGACAAGTGGGCTGGTGTAGTTCATGTCCAGGTATCAAGTCTCTGACAAGTGGGCTGGTGTAGTTCATGTCCAGGTATCAAGTCTCTGACAAGTGGGCTGGTGTAGTTCATGTCCAGGTATCAAGTCTCTGACAAGTGGGCTGGTGTAGTTCATGTCCAGGTATCAAGTCTCTGACAAGTGGGCTGGTGTAGTTCATGTCCAGGTATCAAGTCTCTGACAAGTGGGCTGGTGTAGTTCATGTCCAGGTATCAAGTCTCTGACAAGTGGGCTGGTGTAGTTCATGTCCAGGTATCAAGTCTCTGACAAGTGGGCTGGTGTAGTTCATGTCCAGGTATCAAGTCTCTGACAAGTGGGCTGGTGTAGTTCATGTCCAGGTATCAAGTCTCTGACAAGTGGGCTGGTGTAGTTCATGTCCAGGTATCAAGTCTCTGACAAGTGGGCTGGTGTAGTTCATGGTCACATTAGAAGCAATATGAGGAGAAAACGACAAGAAAAAAAGGTCATGAAACCTTCATTTTCTGTAACATGGAAAGTCGGGCGAGTATTGTCTTACCTTAGCACTACTGTCTGCACTGGCTGCTCGAGGAACTATAGCGGAACTATAGCGTTGTGTAGGACTGACATCAACAGTCAGAAGACAATGAAATCAGGGGGCCATGTATTGATATCATTTGAATGTGCCTACTGTATTTCGATGGTGCAGCCTAGTAACATGCAATTAATGATCTAACAAAGAGGAAGGGATCATTTACTTTATACACATCATCATAATCTAGAAACATATCCCATATTTCCAGTTCTGACTTACTGTGAACCTGACATGGTGAAGGCATCTGTTTATATCTACAGTATATCAACTGAGAGTGGTGGTTCTGGAGGCTTCATACAGGTTTAGTTAAAGTACACTGCCATCTGGTGTCCACTGAGGCAGATTCTACCGGCACCATGAGGGGACTACACTGCATAACATTTCTCTACCCTTCTCTCAAAGTGTGCACTTTCTGCACACTTCCCATCATCAAATCAAATCAAATCAAATGTATTTATATAGCCCTTCGTACATCAGCTGATATCTCAAAGTGCTGTACAGAAACCCTGCCTAAAACCCCAAACAGCAAGCAATGCAGGTGTAGAAGCATGGTGGCTAGGAAAAACTCCCTAGAAAGGCCAAAACCTAGGAAGAAACCTAGAGAGGAACCAGGCTATGTGGGGTGGCCAGTCCTCTTCTGGCTGTGCCGGGTGGAGATTATAACAGAACATGGCCAAGATGTTCAAATGTTCATAAATGACCAGCATGGTCCAATAATAATAAGGCAGAACAGTTGAAACTGGAGCAGCAGCATGGCCAGGTGGACTGGGGACAGCAAGGAGTCATCATGTCAGGTAGTCCTGAGGCATGGTCCTAGGGCTCAGGTCCTCCGAGAGAGAGCAAGAAAGAGAGAAAGAGAGAATTAGAGAGAGCACACTTAAATTCACACAGGACACCGAATAGGACAGGAGAAGTACTCCAGATATAACAAACTGACCCTAGCCCCCCGACGCATAAACTACTGCAGCAAAAATACTGGAGGCTGAGACAGGAGGGGTCAGGAGACACTGTGGCCCCATCCGAGGACACCCCCGGACAGGGCCAAACAGGAAGGATATAACCCCACCCACTTTGCCAAAGCACAGCCCCCACACCACTAGAGGGATATCTTCAACCACCAACTTACCATCCTGAGACAAGGCTGAGTATAGCCCACAAAGATCTCCACCACGGCACAACCCAAGGGGGACTCAACCCACTCAGGTGACACACCCCTCCCAGGGACGGTATGAGAGAGCCCCAGTAAGCCAGTGACTCAGCCCCTGTAATAGGGTTAGAGGCAGAGAATCCCAGTGGAAAGAGGGGAACCGGCCAGGCAGAGACAGCAAGGGCGGTTCGTTGCTCCAGAGCCTTTCCGTTCACCTTCCCACTCCTGGGCCAGACTACACTCAATCATATGACCCACTGAAGAGATGAGTCTTCAGTAAAGACTTAAAGGTTGAGACCGAGTTTGCGTCTCTGACATGGGTAGGCAGACCGTTCCATAAAAATGGAGCTCTATAGGAGAAAGCCCTGCCTCCAGCTGTTTGCTTAGAAATTCCGTACATGTAGGTATGTACGGCAGGACCAAATCAGAGAGATAGGTAGGAGCAAGCCCATGTAATGCTTTGTAGGTTAGCAGTAAAACCTTGAAATCAGCCCTTGCTTTGACAGGAAGCCAGTGTAGGGAGGCTAGCACTGGAGTAATATGATCAAACTTTTTGGTTCTAGTCAGGATTCTAGCAGCCGTATTTATCACTAACTTAAGTTTATTTAGTGCTTTATCCGGGTAGCTGGAAAGTAGAGCATTGCAGTAGTCTAACCTAGAAGTGACAAAAGCAAGGATTCATTTTTCTGCGTCATTTTTGGACAGAAAGTTTCTGATTTTTGCAATGTTACGTAGATGGAAAAAAGCTGTCCTTGAAATGGTCTTGATATGTTCTTCAAAAGAGAGATCAGGGTCCAGAGTAACGCCGAGGTCCTTCACAGTTTTATTTGAGACGACTGTACAACCATTAAGATTAATTGTCAGATTTAACAGAAGATCTCTTTGTTTCTTGGGACCTAGAACAAGCATCTCTGTTTTGTCCGAGTTTAAAAGTAGAAAGTTTGCAGCCATCCACTTCCTTATGTCTGAAACACATGCTTCTAGCGAGGGCAATTTTGGGGCTTCACCATGTTTCATTGAAATGTACAGCTGTGTGTCATCCGCATAGCAGTGAAAGTTAACATTATGTTTTCGAATGACATCCCCAAGAGGTAAAATATATAGTGAAAACATTAGTGGTCCTTAAACGGAACCTTGAGGAACACCGAAATTTACAGTTGATTTGTCAGAGGACAAACCATTCACAGAGACAAACTGATATCTTTCCGACAGATAAGATCTAAACCAGGCCAGAACTTGTCCGTGTAGACCAATTTGGGTTTCCAATCTCTCCAAAAGAATGTGGTGATCGATGGTATCAAAAGCAGCACTAAGGTCTAGGAGCACGAGGACAGATGCAGAGCCTCGGTCTGATGCCATTTAAAGGTAATTTACCACCTTCACAAGTGCAGTCTCAGTGCTATGGTGGGGTCTAAAACCAGACTGAAGCAACAGCCTTTTCTAAAATTTTTGAGAGGAATGGAAGATTTGATATAGGCCGATAGTTTTTTATATTTTCTGGGTCAAGGTTTGGCTTTTTCAAGAGAGGCTTTATTACTGCCACTTTTAGTGAGTTTGGTACACATCCGGTGTTCAACATAGGAGGGCCAAGCACAGGAAGCAGCTCTTTCAGTAGTTTAGTTGGAATAGGGTCCAGTATGCAGCTTGAAGGTTTAGAGGCCATGATTATTTTCATCATTGTGTCAAGAGATATAGTACTAAAACACTTGAGTGTCTCTCTTGATCCTAGGTCCTGGCAGAGTTGTGCAGACTCAGGACAACTGAGCTTTGAAGGAATACGCAGATTTAAAGAGGAGTCCGTAATTTGCTTTCTAATAATCATGATCTTTTCCTCAAAGAAGTTCATGAATTTATCACTGCTAAAGTGAAAGCCATCCTCTCTTGGGGAATGTCGCAAAGTTAGCCTTGCGACAGTATCAAAAAGGAATTTCGTATTGTTCTTATTTTCCTCAATTAAGTTAGAAAAATAGGATGATCGAGCAGCAGTAAGGGCTCTTCGGTACTGCACGGTACTGTCTTTCCAAGCTAGTCGGAAGACTTCCAGTTTGGTGTGGCGCCATTTCCGTTCCAATTTTCTGGAAACTTGCTTCAGAGCTCGGGTATTTTCTGTGTTTTTAGTTTTTAGGGGTGCAACTGCATCTAGGGTATTGCGCAAGGTTAAATTGAGTTCCTCAGTTAGGTGGTTAACTGATTTTTGTCCTCTGGCGTCCTTGGGTAGACAGAGGGAATCTGGAAGGACATCAAGGAATCTTTGTGTTGTCTGTGAATTTATAGCACAACTTTTGATGTTCCTTGGTTGGGGTCTGAGCAGATTATTTGTTGCAATTGCAAACGTAATAAAATGGTGGTCCAATAGTCCAGGATTATGAGGAAGAACATTAAGATCCACAACATTTATTCCATGGGACAAAACTAGGTCCAGAGTATGACTGTGACAGTGAGTGGGTCCAAATCATGGATTTCCCAATGGTGGACACTCATTCTAGCCAATGATTACACCAATCCAATGCTTTTATATTCATGAGTGCACACGTTGGACCCGTTTGAGAGGATCACGTTTGTCAAGACATTGACCAACGTCGGTCATCGCCTTTCAAATTGTGTTGCATTATGGGTATAAAATTGTCTGACTTGCTGTCGACTGCATGACCTTAACAAAAACCACTGTATGATGAAAGGTCATGAACTTTCGACAGCGGTCAACTGGACATTTCTGCAGTTGCTCCTCACCAACTGCAACTTGAGATCAGAACTAAAGCATTGTGGGAGACAAGCGAAACATCCTACTTGCAACCACAGAGTTAACATATTTATCTAGATGTTACTGTAATGTTTTGTCCCATGTTACATCCTACAGTTGGTCTTATCTGTAATGTTGTGTCCCATGTTACATCCTACAGTTGGTCTTATCTGTAATGTTGTGTCCCATGTTACATCCTACAGTTGGTCTTATCTGTAATGTTGTGTCCCATGTTACATCCTACAGTTGGTCTTATCTGTAATGTTGTGTCCCATGTTACATCCTACAGTTGGTCTTATCTGTAATGTTGTGTCCCATGTTACATCCTACAGTTGGTCTTATCTGTAATGTTGTGTCCCATGTTACATCCTACAGTTGGTCTTATCTGTAATGTTGTGTCCCATGTTACATCCTACAGTTGGTCTTATCTGTAATGTTGTGTCCCATGTTACATCCTACAGTTGGTCTTATCTGTAATGTTTTGTCCCATGTTACATCCTACAGTTGGTCTTATCTGTAATGTTGTTGTCACCAAAAATATTATAATTTTTTGATTGTCTATTAAGTGTGAATAAAATTGAATACATATTGTAGGCTACAAATTGGTTGTTTTGGGCGATTTCTACACAGGTAATTTTAGAGACTTAATCTATTTCCAGTAAACTGATCATCAAGTACTCCAGACACCAGTCTCGGGGTCAATAACAAGTGCATTTGATTGCTTGGCATAGTGTTTACCCAGTAACTTATGATTGATTGGCATAGTGTTTACCCAGTAACTTATGATTGATTGGCATAGTGTTTACCCAGTAACTTATGATTGATTGGCATAGTGTTTACCCAGTAACTTATGATTGATTGGCATAGTGTTTACCCAGTAACTTATGATTGATTGGCATAGTGTTTACCCAGTAACTTATGATTGATTGGCATAGTGTTTACCCAGTAACTTATGATTGATTGGCATAGTGTTTACCCAGTAACTTATGATTGATTGGCATAGTGTTTACCCAGTAACTTATGATTGATTGGCATTGTCAGGGGTGGCATGGAAGTCAAACGCAGGAGAGCAGAGCTTGGTAAATATCCGGATCCGTTTAATGTACATAACTACCGGCATACAAAAATAACAAAACACATGGGCACAAAACCCGTATCGCATCAGTCACATAAACGTACTACACAACACACGTACTAAACAAATGAAACATGAAAAATGGTTCGCTGATGGCTAGAAGACCGCTGACGTCGACCGCTGAACACCACCCGAACAAGGAGAGGAACCGACTTCGGCAGGAGTTATGACAGTACTCCCCCCCCCCCCCAGACGTGCGGCTCCAGCAACGCGCCGACACCGGCCTCGAGGACTACCCGGAGGACGAGGCGCAGGGCGATCTGGACGGAGATGGTGGAAATCCTGCAGCATAAAAGGGTCCAACACGTCCTCCTCCGGAACCCAGCATCTCTCCTCCGGACCGTACCCCTCCCAGCCCACAAGGTATTGAAGGCCCTTCGCCTGACGTCTCGAATACAGGATGGATCGAACGGAGTACGCTGGGGCCCCCTCGATGTTCAGAGGGGGCGGAGGAACCGCCACCACCGGCCTGAGGAGAGACACATGGAACGAGGGGTTAATGCGGTAATCGGGGGGAAGCTGTAACCTATAACATACCTCTTTCACTCTCATCAGGACTTTAAATGGCCACACAAATCACGGACCCATCTTCCGACAGGGCAGGCAGAGGGGCAGGTTCCGGGTCGATAGCCAGACCCGGTCCCCCGGTGCGAACACCGGGGCCTCACTGCGGTGACGGTCTGTGCCCACATTCTGGCGCCGCACAGCGCGCTGAAGATGAACATGGGCAGCGTCCCATGTCTCCTCCGCGCACCGGAACCAGTCATCCACCGCAGGAGCTTAGGTCTGACTCTGATGCCAAGGAGCCAGAACCGGCTGACACCCTAACACACACTGAAAGGGAGAGAGGTTAGGGGAGGGGTGGCAGAGCGAGTTCTGGGTCATCTCTGCCAAGGGACGACCACTGCCCACTCCCCTGGCCGGTCCTGGCAATAAGACCTCAGAAACCTATCCACATCCTGGTTAACTCTTTCCACCTGCCCCTTACTCTCGGGGTGAAAACCTGAGGAAAGGCTGACCGAGACCCCCAGACCCTCGAAGTGAACTGGGGACCCCGATCAGACACTATATCCTCAGGCACCCCATAGTGCTGGAAGACGTGAGTAAACAGGGCCTCTGCAGGCTGTAAGGCCGTAGGGAGACCGGGCAAAGGGAGGAGATGACAGGACTTAGAAAGACAATCTACAACGACCAGGATCGTAGTGTTTCCCTGTGAAGGTGGAAGATCAGTTATGAAATCCACCGACAGGTGTGACCATGGCCATTGTGGAACGGGTATGGGTTGTAACTTACCTCTGGGCAGGTGTCTAGGAGCCTTACACTGGGCGCACAACGAACAGGAGAAAACATAAGCCCTCACATCCTTAGCCAAGGTGGGCCACCAGTACTTCCCACTAAGACAGCGCACTGTCCGACCAATCCCAGGATGACCAGAGGAGGGTGACGTGTGGGCCCAATAGATCAATCGGTCGCGGACAGCAGACAGAACGTACAGACGCCCAGCTGGTCACTGAGGGGGAGTGGGCTCTGCACGTAACACCCGCTCAATGTCCGCGTCCAGCTCCCACACTACCGGCGCCACCAAACAAGAGCCGGAGAGTATGGGAGTGGTATCCATGGACCACTCCTCTGTGTCTTACAGCCGGGACCTTGCGTCTGCCTTCACGTTCTGGTAACCTGGTCTGTACGAAAGGGTGAAAACAAAACAGGTGAAAAACATGGCCCACCTTGCCTGGCGAGGGTTCAATCTCCTCGCCAGGAGATTGCGAGGTACTCCAGATTACGGTGGTCAGTCCAGATGAGAAAAGGGTGTTTAGCCCCCTCAAGCCAATGTATCCACGCCTTCAAGGCCTTGACTACAGCCAACAGCTCCCGGTCCCCCACGTCATCATCGCTTCGGTGACGTACCCGAGCGCTGAGAGAGCACCGCTCCTATCCCAGCCTCGGAAGCGTCCACCTCCACCATGAACGCCAAAGAGGGATCCGGATGGGCCAGCACTGGTGCCGAGGTAAACAGAGCCCTTAGTTGCCCAAAAGCCGACAAAGGATTGGAAGACTGATGGAGCATTCATCAACCCGTACGGCATGACGAGGTACTCATAATGCCCTGAGGTGGTACTAAACGCCTTCTTCCACTCGTCTCCCTCCCAGATAGGCACCAGGTTATAAGCGCTCCTGAGATCCAGTTTTGTGAAGAAGCGCGCCCGGTGCATTGACACAATGCGTTGCGATAAGAGGTAGCGGGTAACTGTACCTCACCGTGATTTGATTGAGACCTCGATAATCAAGGCAAAAGCGCAAACCTTCATTCTTCTTCTTCAAAAAAAGAAACTCGAGGAGACGGGTGAAGTGGATGACAGAATGTACCCCTGACTCAGGGATTCGGAGACATATGTCTCCATAGCCACTGTCTCCTCTTGCGACAGGGGATACACGTGACTCCTGGGAAGTGCAGCGTCTACCAGGAGATTTATCGTACAATCTCCTCGTCGATGGGATGGTAATTGAGTCGCCTTCTTCTTACAGAAGGCGAGAGCCAAATCGGCATATTCTGGAGGGATGCGTACGGTGGAGACCTGGTCTGGAACCACCAGACCCCGATCTGAACGTCCACGGGTAGCCAGCAAGTTGTCCAGCCGGATGGACAGGTTCACCAGCTGATCCAACGTGAGGGTGGGTGTCTCTGCAGGCCAACTCCCGACGAACGTCCTCGTGCAGACTGCAACGGTAGTGTACGATCAGGGCCCTGTCGTTCCATCCCGCGCCGGCAGCCAGGGTCCTAAACTTCTGGGCAAACTCCTGGGCGCTCCTCCTGCCTCAGCTGGAAGAGGCGCTCATCCGCCGCTCTACCCTCGGGCTCGGTGAAGAACTCCAACTCCGCTTCTTCTTCTCCCCACACAGCGTTGGCCCACTCCAGAGCTCTCCCTGTGAGGCACGAGATGAGGGAGGACACCCTCTCCCTTCCCAGTCCAAGTGAGACGCATCCCACTTGGACCAGTTGCAGAAGGAGTGAGTAGTGGAGGTTCGGGTTGCGTGCTTGAACGCGCTGGTGGACCTCCCTGTCTCTCCCAACGGTCCAGGGTCTGGATAACTTGATCCATGATGGCGCCGAGCTGGTGGATTATGTTCGCTTGCTCCCTATACCAGGGGCACCTGCTCCTGCTGACTCCATAGACAGGTCGGGAATTCTGTCAGGGGTGCGTAAAACAATAAACAATTCCCAACAAGGACATGGGGGAAACAGAGGGAACATATACAACATGTAAGTAGGGAATTGAAACCAGGTGAGTGTGATCACCAGACAAAACAAATGAAACATGAAAAATGGATCTGCGATGGCTAGAAGACCGGTGACGTCGACCGCCGAACACCGCCCGAAGTCGTGACAGGCATAGAGTCTACCCAATAACTTATGATTGCTTGGCATAGTGTTTACCCAGTAACTTATGATTGCTTGGCATAGTGTTTACCCAGTAACGTATGTGATCTCATGTACATGTAGTCTAATCCTTTTCACATTGTTTACCCAGCAACTAATATGAACAGTACATATATATTCTAATCATTTTCTGTACAGTGAGTGTTTTGTCCTTCATGTGATTGAGTCAAATTCTGTTCTCTATGCACTCACTACCTGGTTATATATTTTTTTAAACATCACAAAAATG
The DNA here is from genome assembly GCF_013265735.2 of Oncorhynchus mykiss. Taxonomy (NCBI): domain Eukaryota; kingdom Metazoa; phylum Chordata; class Actinopteri; order Salmoniformes; family Salmonidae; genus Oncorhynchus; species Oncorhynchus mykiss. The sequence goes on from NC_048573.1 coordinate 64,846,748, forward strand.
TAAAACCTTGGTTGGAGCCTCAGTGTGAGCTGAATCAGGTGGAAGTGGTACTAGCTAAGCAAGCAGTGTGATGTCAGGGACAACAGTCTGCCTAATACATCTCCCTTGACTACCCTGGGTCCACATTTACACCCACACGTACAAATCACCTCATATTTACATTGATGCTATAATGATTATTGATTAGATGTATTACTACCATTATACTGCTGCTCATTGATTATTGATTTTCCATTACCATTTGTATCCATTTATCCTGCTACTGGTCACTCTTACTCCTATTTACAGTATGTCCCCCCACTTCTAAAACCAAAGTTGTGCCCCTGGATAAGCATGACATGCTGTCAACACACTGCACACCAGGGATAGAGTGAGGGAGGCAGATACTTATTACTCTAGCACCTCTTCCCACATGGAGTGTTGTCAGGTAATATTACCTCGCCAACATCTCTCCTGTCATGTCTCTTCACCTGTCAATGCTGCTGTGCTCAAGTGTCATGCCGGAGTTAATGAAGACCTCTGCTTTTCCTTTAGATGGGCACGTAATTCATAGCCTATCATTTTACAGGACTAAATAAGACCATATTGGGAGCAGGCAGCTATGATGGACAGTATGCAATTATAGCAATTACACATTTGGTTGTTGCAAATGCAGTGGATATGGTTGCTCACATCAAAAACTACCCTTCATCCATTATTTCGCAATTCATATTAAACCCGATGAGTTGTTTTTCTCTGCACATCAATGACTTGCCGCTGGAGTAGGACCGTTTATTATAAGGCCATGGCATGACCAATGAGAGTGACCGTGTATTGCAATCGGCGAATAAAACATAATGAATCACCAGCCATGGACGCTACCAGCATCAAATTACAGTAGAACGTTATGTATCTTCAAGCGTCTCATCTGTGTTTGGGGGTTGTAGTTTTATTCTATAATCTCTAGCTTCACATCTGTGCTTCAGTCAGTAATAAAGAACAGCAGTTCCCATAATACAGCAAACACACCACCACTCTGTGATGCATGTGTTTATGTTACTGTTCTAGGTTAGTGGAACAGTTGAGCCAAAGAGACGCCGTTATGCATCTTTAAAATCGTTGTTTTCTGACACCGTTTTCTGATAGTGACGGCTCAATTGGATACCAAAAAGGCCAGAATAAGGTACGTCTCAGTAGAAGAAACTCTGTCGATCTGTATCTGCGTAGAGTTCTCCCTCTGCAGACAAAGGAAAACGAACTTATTGTCTTATGTAGTGATGCTAACGCACAAGTATTTGTTGTTGGTGCACAAGTTTTCTTTTCTATTTCAGATTACGGTGAGATCGGTTAACGGGCCCGATGGTCCTGATTATTATTGCTTTTGCGCATAAAGACAGTTTATTATGTACGAACTAGTCTAGTGCAATGGCTCTCAACCTTTTTCGTTTACTGTAGAACCAACTGAATTTTGTTTTACCGCAGTAGCCCTGAAGTACCCCCTCATGTACCTCATGTGCATTATTACCGGTAGGCCAATTATCTCACGAGTCTTCTTAAGTACCCCCTGTGGTTAGGCCAAGTACCCCCAGGGATCCTAGTGCCCCTATTTGGGAACCACTGGTCTAATGCGTACACTGGAGGCTACTGCTGCTAGGCTACTGGGCCTTGTCTTGGAACACTCATCTCCTGCGGTGTTATTTGAACACTCACACAGTTTAGAGGTATTTTTTGTTTTATCTTATATAGTAAAATAAGTAGTTTTTAAATCACATATTGTATTATTTGTGGACTTTTGTTAATTTCTAACAAAATAAACATAACGCAAATGCTCTTGTCAGGTGGAATAATACAGGTTGTTTTTGTTGTGCTTCTTAATGGGTTATACATGTCCTATACACGTGGTATTACCTAATACACATTCAAATCAAATGTTATTCGTTTTGTACACATATTTTGCAGATATTGCAGGTGTAGCGAAATGCTTAGCTCCAACAGTGCAGCAATACCTAACAGTACAAAACAATACACACAAATCCAAAAATAAAAATGAATTATTTAAGAAATCTAGAAATATTAGAACGAGAAATGTCAAAGTCAGGAATATAAATAAATATGTATATGATGGTGTGTATAGACATTATATACAGTATATTCATAGAAAAGGTGTGTGCAGGTGTAGTTATATAGTACAGGCCGTGGCTAGAATACAGTATATACATATGAAGTGGGTTAAACAGTATATAAACATTATTCTCAAGACTCACTATTTACCTTTGGTAATCTCTGTAATATGGAGAATATGTTAGTCAAATACAAGTTAGAAATATACCTACTGCTCCATGTTGTTCTCTATTACAATGTCCCTGTTTATTTTGTTCATTTGAGGTTACATTGTATTACTGGGATTTAGACTGAGTCATGTAATCCTTTACCTCTACCTACATGTACATATTACCTCAATTACCTCGACTAACCTGTGCCCCCGCACATTGACTCAGTACCGGTACCCCTTGTATATAGCCTGGTTACTGTTTATTTTATTGTCTATTTTTTGTCTTAAATGTATTTATATTTTTACTTCATTTTATTTTAGTAAATACTTTCTTAACACTTTTTTCACATTTTTCTTAAAACTGCATTGTTGGTTAAGGGCTTGTAAGTAAGCATTTTACTGTAAGGTCTACTACACCTGTTGTATTCGGCACATGTGACAAATAACATTTGATTTATGCCAGCACAATAGTGAACTGTATAGCACCTTTCCTGTTGGCTACTGTGTCTCGGCCTCAATACTAGATTATGCCTAACTGTGTGAAATGATTAGGGTGGTTGAGCTTTCAGCTTTACAGTCAGCATGCTTAGAGTGCAATTGAAGTCCCACGTAGCTGTTGACTTTTTAAGCATGAAGTCAACTGGAGGGCTATATGCATGTCGACACATGACTAGAGTGGTGAACAATAACAATAAGACATTGGGCAATGGCTGAAATAAATAGTCTGTGACAGTGTTGTTGGCATTTGGCAGAGTGTCTTTGTGTGTGTGTTGTCATGTAGTAGAAGTAATGAATCATGGTAGTTATGGGCCTCACTGTCATCAAGGTGTTAGTAGCCCAGGGGTCTGGGGGTGTCAGGGATGAGGGTGTCAGGGCTGAGGGTGTCAGGGATGGGGGTGTCAGGCAGCTGGGGGTGTCAGGCAGCTGGGGGTTCAGGGTGCTGGGTTTGTCAGGGTGTAGGGGGTTTCAGGGTCTGGGGGTGTCAGGTAGTTGGGGGGTCAGGGTGCTGGATCTGTCAGGGTGTAAGGGGTGTCAGGATTCTGGGGGGGTCAGGGTGCTTTGTCTGTCAGGGTGTAAGGGGTGTCAGGATTCTAGGGGATCAGGGTGCTGGGTTTGTCAGGGTGTAGGGGGTGACAGGTATCTGGGGGATCAGGAGGCTAGGGTGGTTGGGGACTTGGGGTGTCAGAGGGCTGGGGGTGTCATGGGACTGGGGGGGGGGGGGGGGGGGTAAGGGTGCTGGGGGTGTGAGCGGCTGGGGGTGTCAGGATGTTGGGGGTGTCTTTCCGCCTCTACATGACCTCCATATGCTCATTGAAGAGTACCACTTACATTGAACAAACACTCCCAGAGTACACCTCTCTTTCTCTCAGCCATTTGTTTCACAGCAGTCACCTCTTACCTACTTCTCAATGTGCTCCTCTGAACAGGTCCTTGAGTTCCAGACAAATATATACTGTATGTCAAATAATATAAATTATTTGAGGTGTGCTTAATTTAGCTTGAAGATTTCACTTTTGTGACTACTCTATTGGTTCTGTCTTATCAAACATTTCAATCAAGTGCAGGTCAGGTATGTAAAAGTGTTTGACTCATTTATTTGTGGTTATACGTATTGTGAAATAAAAGATTGATGACTGTATTTTTCCTCCCTCTACCATGTATCCCCACATGTGTTCGCCAGTCTACCTGTGTTACTGTGTTGCCATGGAGAAGGCTTGGAGGGTGGAGTTTAGGAACGTGGGTAGTAGCTACTTCCCTCAGAGCCGCGTGGAGTGCCACTACAGTGTCAGCTCACAACATACCTGGGCCAGCCATGACTGGGTCGGACTCTTCAAGGTAAAGTTAACCTGATCAAGTTAACCTGATATCTAAAAACTGAGTGTGAGGAGTGGCAGACTCTGTTGAGTGTAAATAAAGTGGAATGCAAAACAATTCTTGATGTATTAACAACCAGAATTGTTGTGTGTTTACGTGTGCGCCTCCCTGTCTATCCCCCTGTCCCCTTGTCGTCTCTCTCTGTCTCTCAATGTTGATCTCTCTCTCTCTTCTCTCTCCGCTGACTCCCTCAGGTGGGATGGTCGTCAGTGAAAGACTACCACACCTTTGTCTGGGCCCTGGCGCCGGCAGGCTACCAGGAGGGCACAGATGTCAACTGCTGTGTCCATTTCCAGGGTACTGCTCTCTTTTCAAACCCTTCCTCTATTTCTGACAGTGTGCCTGGTCAACATTTATACTCTGTTCAGAGACTATAGCATACATAAATCCAGTAATTTACAGGTTTGGGTATAAAGTAATGAAATAAAGATAGATATCCGCACTTAATAAAAGTGTGAGAGCGTTCAACAGTGTGTTGGTATAGATCTGTATTTCACAACATTCACACATTCAAGGTTGTAAGGAAAAGCTCTAACTTTGAATTGATCTTTCAGTAAATTGAATTAGCCTGTTCGATGGTACTGTAGGCTCGTGAATGATATTTAAATCAGAGAAAGGACTCAATAAGTTACATTGTGTTATAGAAAGGAGATGATCAGATTGTTTCCCTCTCTCTCTCTCTCTCTCTCTCTCTCTCTCTCTCTTTCACTCTCTCTCTCTCTCTTTCTCTCTCTCTCTCTCTCTCTCTCTCTCTCTCTCTCTTTCGCTCTCTCTCTCTCTCTCTCTCTTTCTCTCTATCTCTCTTTAACTCTCTCTCTCTCTTTCTCTCGCTCACTCTCACTCTCGCTTTCTTTCCCTGTTTGAATTTAAATAAGTCTTTGTCCGGCTCTGAATCAATTCCTTTAAGAAGTAGGAGCTTGAATAATGAGGATGAGAGAGACAATGGTACAAAGACCAGACCAGACTGAATAACCAACCATACATTACATTCCAGCAGTCAGGGGTGAATACACAGTGACAAGTGTCCTCACAGTAGTTTACAGACTTTACACTGTGACAAGTGTCCTCACAGTAGTTTACAGACTTTATGTTGTGACAAGTGTCCTCACAGTAGTTTACAGACTTTATGTTGTGACAAGTGCTTTCACAGTAGTTTACAGACTTTATGTTGTGACAAGTGTCCTCACAGTAGTTTACAGACTTTATGTTGTGACAAGTGTCCTCACAGTAGTTTACAGACTTTATGTTGTGACAAGTGTTTTCACAGTAGTTTACAGACTTTACACTGTGACAAGTGTCCTCACAGTAGCTTACAGACTTTATGTTGTGACAAGTGTCCTCACAGTAGTTTACAGACTTTACACTGTGACAAGTGTCCTCACAGTAGTTTACAGACTTTACACTGTGACAAGTGTCCTCACAGTAGTTTACAGACTTTACACTGTGACAAGTGTCCTCACAGTAGTTTACAGACTTTACACTGTGACAAGTGTCCTCACAGTAGTTTACAGACTTTACACTGTGACAAGTGTCCTCACAGTAGTTTACAGACATTATGTTGTGACAAGTGTCCTCACAGTAGTTTACAGACTTTATGTTGTGACAAGTGCTTTCACAGTAGTTTACAGACTTTACACTGTGACAAGTGTCCTCACAGTAGTTTACAGACATTATGTTGTGACAAGTGTCCTCACAGTAGTTTACAGACTTTATGTTGTGACAAGTGCTTTCACAGTAGTTTACAGACTTTACACTGTGACAAGTGTCCTCACAGTAGTTTACAGACTTTACACTGTGACAAGTGTCCTCACAGTAGTTTACAGACTTTATGTTGTGACAAGTGTCCTCACAGTAGTTTACAGACTTTATGTTGTGACAAGTGTCCTCACAGTAGTTTACAGACTTTACACTGTGACAAGTGTCCTCACAGTAGTTTACAGACTTTACACTGTGACAAGTGTCCTCACAGTAGTTTACAGACTTTGTTGTGACAAGTGTCCTCACAGTAGTTTACAGACTTTACACGGTGACAAGTGTCCTCACAGTAGTTTACAGACTTTGTTGTGACAAGTGTCCTCACAGTAGTTTACAGACTTTATGTTGTGACAAGTGTCCTCACAGTAGTTTACAGACTTTACACTGTGACAAGTGTCCTCACAGTAGTTTACAGACTTTACACTGTGACAAGTGTCCTCACAGTAGTTTACAGACTTTATGTTGTGACAAGTGTCCTAACAGTAGTTTACAGACTTTATGTTGTGACAAGTGCTTTCACAGTAGTTTACAGACTTTACACTGTGACAAGTGTCCTCACAGTAGTTTACAGACTTTATGTTGTGACAAGTGTCCTCACAGTAGTTTACAGACTTTACACTGTGACAAGTGTCCTCACAGTAGTTTACAGACTTTATGTTGTGACAAGTGTCCTCACAGTAGTTTACAGACTTTACACTGTGACAAGTGTCCTCACAGTAGTTTACAGACTTTACACTGTGACAAGTGTCCTCACAGTAGTTTACAGACTTTACACTGTGACAAGTGTCCTCACAGTAGTTTACAGACTTTACACTGTGACAAGTGTCCTCACAGTAGTTTACAGACTTTATGTTGTGACAAGTGTCCTCACAGTAGTTTACAGACTTTACACTGTGACAAGTGTCCTCACAGTAGTTTACAGACTTTATGTTGTGACAAGTGTCCTCACAGTAGTTTACAGACTTTATGTTGTGACAAGTGTCCTCACAGTAGTTTACAGACTTTGTTGTGACAAGTGTCCTCACAGTAGTTTACAGACTTTACACTGTGACAAGTGTCCTCACAGTAGTTTACAGACTTTACACAGTGACAAGTGTCCTCACAGTAGTTTACAGACTTTACACTGTGACAAGTGTCCTCACAGTAGTTTACAGACTTTATGTTGTGACAAGTGTCCTCACAGTAGCTTACAGACTTTATGTTGTGACAAGTGTCCTCACAGTAGTTTACAGACTTTGTTGTGACAAGTGTCCTCACAGTAGTTTACAGACTTTACACGGTGACAAGTGTCCTCGCAGTAGTTTACAGACTTTACACTGTGACAAGTGTCCTCACAGTAGTTTACAGACTTTATGTTGTGACAAGTGTCCTCACAGTAGTTTACAGACTTTACACTGTGACACGTGTCCTCACAGTAGTTTACAGACTTTACACTGTGACAAGTGTCCTCACAGTAGTTTACAGACTTTATGTTGTGACAAGTGTCCTCACAGTAGTTTACAGACTTTACACTGTGACAAGTGTCCTCACAGTAGTTTACAGACTTTACACTGTGACAAGTGTCCTCACAGTAGTTTACAGACTTTACACTGTGACAAGTGTCCTCACAGTAGTTTACAGACTTTACACTGTGACAAGTGTCCTCACAGTAGTTTACAGACTTTACACTGTGACAAGTGTCCTAACAGTAGTTTACACACTTTATGTTGTGACAAATGTAGCTTCCCTTTGTAATCTGTAATGGTTTGCAAGCCCTGCCCCATCCGACGAGTGTCAGAGCCGGTGTCATATGATTAGATTTTAGTCCTGTATTGACACTTTTCCTGTTTAATGGTTTGTCGGGGGGCATAATGGGATTTCTGGTAAGCTTCCGGGTTAGTCCCACTCCTTGAAAGTTGCAGCTCTAGCCCTTAGCTCAGTGTAGATGTTGGCTGTAATCCATGGGCATACTAATGTAAAAGGGTAGGCCGAGCAGATTACCTCATTTCATTCCGGTTTGCTTTGTGAAGCATAAACAAAATAAACACGGAATAAGTCGATACACACCGAAAGCCGGGACTCCACAGATCATGAGGATGTCTTATTTGTCTGTCAGTGACCTACCGTTATTTATCACCAACCCCGAGAGTCAAAATGTTTATTTAACACAACGTTTTCACCAAACATCTACAAGGTAAGCTTCCATTTGGTCTGTGTTTGAGCTATAGATACATGGGGAGGTATGAAATGAAACCTTTAGGTTGGAAGGAACAAATCCAGCCTATTGCCAATGCTATCTGATGATGTATGACTTAATGAAAACATTGAACGTCCACAGAGTGACTATACCTTTGCACATGAAAAATATGATGAAACACTTGGATATCCCCTGTATGTCCACCGACACCACCACATTGTTTGAGAGAGGTTGGTGTTGTAGAAATTCTGTTTTTATACTGAACAATAACTTTTAGGTTCATCCAGTGTGCAATTACCACATTCGGACAATTTGGAGAGGTTGAAAGGACACTTGAATGTACCCTGGATACTTCATAACACCACCACAATGTTTGAGTAGGGTTGATATGATAGAAATGGTGTTTTCATACTGAACAAATAGCGTTTTTGGATTGCACTTGGAAACGGACACTTGGAAACATCCCGGGAACACACCTGACACCACTTACTAAAACATTTGCCCATTTCCAGTTCTGAGGTCTATCAATCCCATTTTTTTCCTGATATTGTTCACATGTTGTGGAAGCCATCTGATGTGTTTCCAGCTCTGGGCATCAATAATTCACTCATAGCTTGTTAATGAAAGATTACTAAAAAAAAAAACAATAAAAAAAAGATTATTTTGTGTGTGCTTGATCTTGTGTATTCTGAACTACGTAACTCCAATCTATTTTCTGATGATTTCCTTATCTCCCAGATGTCTTCTTTCCAAACATACCAAGTTTTGGCATGTCAGAATCATGTAATTACACATGAATAGCAGTTACTTTTGGGTATGTCTATTTAGGCGTAAATCTAGATTTTGTCATTACATCTAAGAGGATAAGCATGTAGACATCTAGTTAAATATTCCCCTGACCATTTCCCTTTACCCCTCCCTCCCTCTTGCAGCCTCCTACCTGCCCAAGCCCAGTTCCCAACAGTACCAGTTTGTGTACGTGGATGGGAAGGGTGAGGTGTGCTCTGCCAGCCCCCAGTTTACCTTCAGTGCCCCCAAGCCTCTGGAAGACCTGGTTACCCTGGAGGAAGGAGCCCACGGAGAGGAGGGAGGGACTGACATGCTGCTGGTTGTACCCAGGGCTGAGCTACTGCAGGTGAGCAGAGAGGAGGAGGTGGGGTGTAGTTAAGGAGGAGGGGGATCAAAATGCTGCTCGTCGTAGCTAGTGCTGAGCTACTGCAGGTGGGCAGAGAGGAAGTCTGAGCAGGGGGGAGAGGGAGGACAGTAAAGGGAAGTACATATTTCCATCTTTCACTTCTAGAGAGAGTGAATGAAATTGGATATGAATGAAAGTGGATAAAATGTATAAACAGAGGTGGTAATCAATACCTCATGTTTTAGGGGGACTCATTTTCTCTCTTTCTCTCTCTCGATCAGAGTCGCCTGCAAGAGTGTCTGCGTGAGCGGGCCGAATTGATCCATGCGCGGGAGGGGGCAGAAAGGATGAAGCAGAGAGAGAAGGAGAAGTACGGGAAGGCGAGAGAGGCTTGGGACAGAGGACGTGAGCAGCTGGAGAGGAACATCTCTGAGCTGAAGGAAGAGCTGCAAGAGAGCAGAGACAGGATGGAAGAGATGGAGAGGAGGCAGGAGGTAATGTAACATTACAAGACAGGGTGTCCATGCCAAGGTTGTTTGATTATGTCCAAGTAGCCCCAGTGTCTGTGTAAAATGTGATTTGACGTAGCTAGACAAGATCACAAACCCCAGATGTAAATGATCTTGAAATGTTAAATCCCAAAACAGCAGGAGTACATTTGCAGGTCTAATGTGCATTTCCATCTACAAGGAGGCTCAGGATACCATACTTTATAGAATATATACAGTTAAAGTAGGAAGTTTACATACACCTTAGCCAAATACATTTAAACTCAGTTTTTCACAATTCCTGACATTTAATCCTAGTAAATAATTCCCTGTCTTAGGTCAGTTAGGATCACCACTTTATTTTAAGAATGTGAAATGTCAGAATAATAGTATAAATAATTATTTATTTCAGCTTTTATTTCATTCATCACATTCCCAGTGGGTCAGAAGTTTACATAAACTCAATTAGCATTGCCTTTAAATTGTTTAACTTGGGTCAAACGTTTTGGGTAGCCTTCCACAAGCTTCCCACAATAAGTTGGGTGCATTTTGACCCATTCCTCCTGACAGAGATGGCGTAACTGAGTCAGGTTTGTAGGCCTCCTTGCTCGCACATGCTTTTTCAGTTCTGCCCACAAATTTTCTATAGGATTGAGGTCAGGGCTTTGTGATGGCCACTCCAATACCGTTTACTTTGTTGTCCTTAAGCCATTTTGCCACAACTTTGGAAGTATGCTTGGGGTCATTGTCCATTTGGAAGACCCATTTGCGACCAAGCTTTAACTACCTGACCGATGTCTTGAGATGTTGCTTCAATATAGCCACATAATTTTCCCTCCTCATGATGCCATCTATTTTGTGAAGTGCACCAGTCCCTCCTGCAGCAAAGCAACATGTTGCTGCCACCCACGTACTTCACGGTTGGGATGGTGTTCTTCGGCTTGCAAGCATCCCCTTTTTCCTCCAAACATAACGATGGTCATTATGGCCAAACAGTTCTATTTTTGTTTCATCAGACCAGGGGACATTTCTCCAGAAAGTACGATCTTTCCACCCATGTTCAGTTGCAAACCGTAGTCTGGCATTTTTATGGCGGTTTTGGAGCAGTGGCTTTTTCCTTGCTGAGCGGCCTTTCAGGTTATGTCGATATAGGCCTAGTTTTACTGTGGATATAGATGCTTTTGTACCTGTTTCATTTAGCATCTTCAGAAGGTCCTTTGCTGTTGTTCTGGGATTGATTTGCACATTTCGCACCAAAATACGTTAATCTCTAGGAGACAGAACGCGTCTCCTTCCTGAGCAGTATGACGGCTGCGTGGTCCCATGGTGTTTATACTTGCGCACTATTGTTTGTACAGATGAACATGGTACCTTCAGGTGTTTGGATATCGCTCCCAAGGATGAACCAGACTTGTGGAGGTCTACAATTTTTTTTCTGAGGTCTTGGCTAATTTCTTTTGATTTTCCTATGATGTCAAGCAAAAAGGCACTGAGTTTGAAGGTAGGCCTTGAAATACATCCACAGGTACACCTCCAATTGACTCAAATGATGTCAATTAGCCTATCAGAAGCTTCTAAAGCCATGACATAATTTTCTGGAATTTTCCAAGCTGTTTAAAGGTACAGTAAACTTAGTGTATGTAAACTTCTGACCCACTGGAATTGAGATACAGTGAATAATAAGTGAAATAATTTGTCTGTGAACAATTGTTGGAAAATGTACTTGTGTCATGCACAAAGTAGATGTCCTAACCAACTTGCCAAAACTATAGTTTGTTAACAAGAAATTTGTGGAGTTGTTGAAAAACGAGTTTTAATGACTCCAACCTAAGTGAATGTAAACTTACGACTTCAACTGTAGATTTTATATCTTTATCTCTTTCTTTCTTGCTCTTTCTCTCTCTCCCTTTGTCTCTCTCTCCTGTCATCTCTCTCTCCCCCATTACAGCAGGTGGAGGCGTCAGGGGAGGCCTTGGCTCAGGAGAAGAGTTCCATACTGGCCAAGAAAGCAGCCAACAAACAGCGAATCAGAGAGCTGGAGGATGACATTAAAGCGCTAACTCTGAAAGCTGTGGAACGAGAGACTGAGCTGGAGAGGTCAGAGACTTTCTCGATCTCCCTCAACGTCAATCTCAATCCTTCTTTTGATCTTTCTCGATCTCCCTCAACGTCAATCTCAATCCTTCTTTTGATCTTTCTCTATCTCCATCAACATCAATCTCAATCCTTCTTTTGATCTTTCTCTATCTCCATCAACCTCAATCTCAATCCTTCTTTTGATCTTTCTCTATCTCCATCAACCTCAATCTCAATCCTTCTTTTGATCTTTCTCTATCTCCATCAACATCAATCTCAATCCTTCTTTTGATCTTTCTCTATCTCCATCAACCTCAATCTCAATCCTCCTTTTGATCTCTCTCTCCCTCTCTCTCTCTCTCTATTTTTCTCTTGTTCTCTCTTCTGCTCTCTTTCTCTCTCTCTCTCTCTCTCTCTCTCTCTCTCTCTATTTTCCCCTTGTTCTCTCTTCTGCTCTCTCTCTCTCTCTCTCTCTCTCTCTCAATTTAAATTCAATTTAAGGTGCTTTATTGGCATGGAAATTATATGTTTACATTGCAAAAGCAAGTGAAATAGATATTAAACAAAAGTGAAATAAACAATAAAAATGAACAGTAAACATTACACTCACAAGTTCCAAAATAATAAAAGCATTTCAAATGTCATAATATGTCTATATACAGTGTTGTATTGATGTGCAAACAGATAATTACAAAAGGGAAAATAAATAAACATAAATATAGGATGTACTTACAATGGTGTTTGTTCTTCACTGGTTGGCCTTTTCTTGTGGCAACAGGTCACAAATCTTGCTGTTGTGATGGCACACTGTGGTATTTCACCCAGTAGATATGGGAGTTTATCAAAATTGGATTTGTTTTTGAATTCTTTGTGGATCTGTGTAATCTGAGGGAAAAATGTGTCTCTAATATGGTCATACATTTGACAGGAGGTTAGGAAGTGCAGCTCAGTTTCCACCTCATTTTGTGGACAGTGTGCACATAGCCTGTCTTCTCTTGGAAGCCTGGTCTGCCTTCGGCGGCCTTTCTCAATAGCAAGGCTATGCTCACTGAGTCTGTACATAGTCAAAGATTTCCTTAATTTTGGGTCAGTCACAGTGGTCAGATATTCTGGCATTGTGTACTCTCTGTTTAGGGCCAAATAGCATTCTAGTTTGCTATTTTTTTGTACATTTTTCCAATGTGTCAAGTAATTATCTTTTTGTTTTCTCATGATTTGGTTGGGTCTAATTGTGTTGCTGTTCTGGGGCTCTGTGGGGTCTGTTTGTGTTTGTGAACAGAGCCCTAGGACCAGCTTGCTTTGGAGGCTCTTCTCCAGGTTCCTTTCTCTGTAGGTGATGGCTTTGTTGTGGAAAGTTTGGGAATCGCTTCCTTTTAGGTGGTTGTAGAATATAACTCTTATTTTCTGAATTTTGATAATTAGCAGGTATCGGCCTAATTCTGTATGCATTATTTTGTGTTTTACGTTGTACGCAGAGGATATTTTTGTAGAATTGTGCATGCAGTCTCAATTTGGTGTTGGTCCCTTTGATGAATTATTGGTTGGTGAGCCGAACCCAGACCTCACAAGTATTTTTTTTACAGATCCTAATTGGTATGTCGAATTTTATGTTCCTTTCGATGGCGTAGAAGGCCCTTCTTGCCTTGTCTCTCAGATTGTTCACAGCTTTGTGGAAGTTACCTTTGGCGCTGACGTTTAGGCCGAGGTATGTATACTTTTTTTGTGTGCTCTAGGGCAACTGTGTCTTGATGGAATTTGTATTCATGGTCCTGGCAACTGGACCTTTTTTGGAACACCATTATTTTTGTCTTATTGAAATTTACTGTCAAGGGCCCAGGTCTGACAGAATCTGTGCAGAAGATCTAGGTGCTGCTGTAGGCCATCCTTGGTTGGAGACATAAGCACTACATCATCAGCAAATAGTAGACATTTGACTTCAGATTCTAGTAGGGTGAGGCCTGGTGCTGCAGACTGTTCTAGTGCCCTCACCAATTCATTGATATATATGTTGAAGAGGGTAGGGCTTAAGCTGCATCCCTGTCTTATCCCCCAGCCCTGTGGAAGGAAGTGTGTGTGTTTTTTGCCAATTTTAACCGCACACTTGTTGTTTGTGTACATGGATTTTATAATGTCGTATGTTTCCCCCAACACCACTTTCCATCAATTTGTATACCAGGCCCTCATGCCAAATTGAGTCAAAGGTTTTTTGAAATCAACAAAGCATGAGAAGACTTTGCCTTTTTTTGTTTTGTTTGTTTGTTTGAATACGTGATCTGTCGTACAGTAATTTGGTAAAAAGACAATTTGACATTTTCTCAGTACATTGTTTTCGCTGAGGAAATGTAGGAGTCTACTGTTAATGATAATGCAGAAGATTTTCCCAAGGTTGCTGTTGACACATATCCCATGGCAGTGATTGGGGTCAAATTTGTCTCCACTCCACTGGTTCCAAATATTGGAGAATATGCCAGAGCTGAGGATGATTTTTAAAGAGTTTAAGTATAGCCAATTGGAATTTGAGGTGTGTATATTTTATAATTTAATGTTTGTATTTTGTCCTGTAGTTCATTCTCTCTCTCTCTCTCTCTCTCTCTCTCTCAATTAAATTGCAGTTAAATTTATGGGCTTATTGGCATTTGGTAAAAATATGTTTACATTTCCAAAGCAAGTGAAATAGATAATAAACAAAAGTGAAATAAACAAAAAAAGAGTACATTAAACATTACACTCACAAAAGTTCCAAAAGTTTTCTCTTTCTCTCTCTTTCCTCGTCTCCCTCAATCTCTTATCTTTTTATCTGTGTGCTTGTTATTCTTAAACTATTCTCTGGTTAACGCTAACTCTGTCTCTGTTTGTAGGATGAAGGAGAGGGACAAAAAGCAAGCAGTTCAAATGATGGAGGATGAGAAAGAGAGGAATGTTATGCAGGTACTATAATGACTTGGATTTATTTAGTGCTTTTCTAAGTGTTTTTCACTACCAACGTGTAGTGTCTTACCTGGGTGAAGTATAGCAGACATTTTGTGCCCAAACCCTAGCCACACATCATGTCTGATCCCAAACTCCTCATCCTCCTCTTCTTCCTCTCTCCCTGTGTCTTCCTCAGCTCAAGCTGGAGCAGACCGAGGGGGAACTGCGGAGCCTGTCTGCTGAGTTCCAGGGTCTGAGGAGCTCCCTGGCCCAGAGAGACACACATGCCCTGCAGCTACGGGATACCATCACCACCCTCACACACAGACTCAACATGGCACAAAGGAAAGAGGTGAGCCTGGCACCACCTATACACACCATCACCACCCTCACACACAGACTCAACATGGCACAGAGGAAAGAGGTGAGACTGGCACCACCCGTACACACCATCACCACCCTCACACACAGGCTGAATACAGCACAGAGCAAACAGGCGAGACTGGCACCACCCAGAGAGGGATAAGTCCAGTTAATAAGAGGATGTAAGGGATTGGGAGGGGAAAGAACAGAAGACAATGCAACAGGAACATGGCAGTACACATTGCTGTCCCTTGTCCTTACCAGTCATCTAATACAAACACTGCTGTTGAGTTTATTTTAACCAACATTGCAAACTTTGCTGGTTAGAAGAATAGGGATGGGAAGTTGGATAGGGAGGGGTGAGGGTGATTAAAGACAATGCAACAGGAAAGTACCCAATGTCCCATGGCCTCACCAGTCATCTAACAAAACCATGTTATTGTTGTTGAACTGTCATATTGTTGTTGAACTATCAGGCGGAGAGCGAGGCCTCCCTGGCTGAGATGTGGGGCCTGCGGGAGCGTCAGGGGGCCAGCGAGCGTGGTGCTGAGGGCCTGAAGGAAGAGCTGTGTGCTCTGGTGGCCCAGAGGGACCAGGGCCAGACAGAGCTGCACCAGGCCAGGCTCCAGGCGGCACAGCTCACCCTGCAGCTAGCTGACGCCAGCCTGACTCTGAGGGAGGGCAGAGCACACTGGGCCCAGGAGAGACAGAGCCTGCAGCGTACCACTTCGGTAGGACACACCACCGCAGACAGTAATAATCATATGGATGGACCTAATCATATGAATTGGATTACTCAAGTAGTCATTCACCTTGAATGCAAGTAGCAGAATGTCTTAGCAGCAAAATAACATATCAACATTCTTTTGACTGTGTGGTAGCCTAGCAGCAGGTAGCCTAGTGGTTAAGAGTGTTGGGCCAGTTACCGAAACGTCGCTGGTTCGAATTCCTGAGCCTACTATGTGAAAAATCTGTCGATGTGCCCTTGAGCAAGGCACTTAAACCCTAATTGGTCCTGTAAGTCGCTCTGGATAAGAGCATCTGCTAAATGACTAAATGTTAACGGTATGTTTCTCACCCTGGCAGAAGGACAGAGAGCGTCTGGAGAAGCTGATTGGAGAGATGCAGCGGATTGAGGAGAAGCTTCAGGAGGAGAGGATGGAGAGAGAGAAGGTGGAAGTGGAGCTGGGAAGAGAGAAGGACTGTAACCGGGTAAAGAGCAACACCTCCTCTACCATATGGAAATCAACATTTACAGATATGACTAGATACACCAACAAACTTGGAAATCAAAATCAACTCTCTATACACACCAGTGGAGGCTGCTGAGGGGAGGACGGCTCATAATACTGGCCGAAGTGGAGTCAATGGAATGATATCAAACACATGAAACACCTAAAAACGTGTTTGATACCATTCCATTGACTCCATTTCGGACATTATTATGAGCTATCCTCCCATCAGCAGCCTCCACTGATACTGAAATGTGTCCTCTATAGTACTTGCAGCTCCAGGATTGTGGGTTTGATTCCGATAAAATACTTTATTTTGGGTTATTATATATTTCTGTCAACATGCTGAAACCTTCAAACTGGAAAACTAGTCTCTTTGATTACTTATGATGTGCTGTGCTGCTGATCAGGCTGTGTATAGCAGTATATGACTCCTGCTATTGATGACTGCCCCTTGCAGGTGCAGCTGAGTGAGACACGCAGGGAGCTCCAGGAGCTGAAGGCCAGTCTGAGGGTGGCCCAGAAGGAGAAGGAAGAGCTGCTGCTGGAGAAACAGGCAGGAACCCTTCTCTACACCTGTCCAACACTTCAACCACCATTTCCCTTTCCCACTGTCCACATACATTCACATTTCGAAATCAACTGCTATCCCCTACCCACTACTCCAGATGCCCTCTGTCCTTCTGCCATGGGGAGGGAGACACGCGCCCACACACACGCACGCACACACACGCACTTACACGCACACACACACAGAGAGATAAGAATTCCTATGTGTCTAGAGGTGTAGAGGCTAGGGGTTATGTTGGGATAACAGTTGTGTGTGTAGATGAGTGTCTGACAGGTCTCTGCTCTCCTCTGTACAGGACCTGATGGAGTACATGCGTCAGGTGGAACAGAGGATGGAGGCTGTGGCAGACGCCAAGTGGAGCGCTGCAGTGTTCGCCCCCACCAGTGAGCGAACACACCCACACTAAAACATTGTGGACCCGCCCTAACACTGAGCTGTATGTACAGCAATACAGCAGTGCTCATTTGATCTGTGGGCTGTCACAACAAGAGATTCTATTTCTACACCAAATAGAATCTAAGATTAATTCAACCTATCATGAGGTAGATACGGAGACTAGAGCCAGGAGTTTTTCCCCTCCAGGGAGAATTCCTGACCCTTGCCGAGCTCTGTTGATCACTTAACACTGTTGTTTTCCACTCTGTGTGTCTGACAGGTCTCCCTGACAGTTCTCTGTCTGACTCTGAGGATGAAAACCCTGAGGCCCTGCAGCCCCCCCGCCAGCCCTCTCTGTCCTCCCGCCCTCTGGCCCACTACAGCCTGTGTGACCCCCAGGCCCAGCCTGACTCCCTGCTCCCCTCCACCCCCCCTTCCTCCCCCAGGGATATGTCACGGCCCCTCTCCCGAGGGGGCGTAGTCATCAGCCAGCCCGCCCCCCTTTCGTTGCCAAGGCAATCAGGAGATACCCTGACACACAGCTCTGATTCGGTAAGAGGTGGTATCAGATGCTCTTACGCGCACACACACACACACACACACACACACACACACACACACACACACACATTCTGGGCTCATATATTGCACAATTAGCCTGGCTGTTTCCTTAGGCTTATAGCCTGGTGATAACATGACTTATCCCCTTTTGACTGTGACTCATTTGGTTTAGTTGTTATCATGTGAAGGTAGTTAGGCCTGCCTGTGCACTATTGCATTATTCTACTATTACACTATTATGGCTTATAGCACTATTATGACTTATTACACTATTGTGGCTTATTATACTATTATATACTATATACTATTATACTATTATGGCTTATTACACTATTATAGCTTATTACATTGACTTATTGCACTATTATGGCCTATTGCACTAAAGCTTATTACACTATTGTGGCTTAATACACTGTTATGACTTATTACACTATTGTGGCTTATTACACTATTATGACTTATTACACTATTGTGGCTTATTACACTATTATGACTTATTACACTATTGTAGCTTATTACACTATTGTGGCTTATTACACTATTGTGGCTTATTACACTATTGTGGCTTATTACACTATAATGGCTTATTGCTGGACATGTATATGGACATGTATGTATATGCTCTCTCTATTTGTGCGTGTGTGTATTTGTGTGTGTGTGTGTGTGTGTGTGTATTTGTGTGTGTGTGTATTTGTGTGTGTGTGTGTGTGCAGGAGGAGGAGGGTGACACAGCCCTATGTGGAGGACACAGCTCTGGAGACGAGACAGCTCTGCTGCTGCCTGAGACCACTGTCCTCAGGTAACACACACACACACACACACAGTCCTGTCATTCTCCCCCCCCCCCCCCCCCCACACACAGTCCTGTCATTCTCCCCCCCCCACACACAGTCCTGTCATTCTCCCCCCACACACACACACACAGTCCTGTCATTCTCATCACACACACACACACACACACAGGGATGGTATTTACGATGACAGGCTGAGTATGGCTCGCAGAGATGGAAGTTTTCAATATCAGGTCGTAAAAGAAGTTGAATGAGGGTGAGGAGGAGGAGGAGAAGGAGATGGTGTAAGACAGTGTAAGGCACAGTGAGTGACGCAAGGAGGGAGTGAGGGAGGGGATAAGGGAGAACAAGGGGACAGATTCGTTGACAGCAGGCTGTAGCAATGATTTGTCTACAAGCTAGTACCGCAGTCACGGGCCAATTTTCAGCATCATTAAAGCACTCTCCCACCCTTTCCCTCTATATTTCTCCCTCCCTCCATCTCTCACCTCTTTCTTTTCATATGCATTCCTTTTCTACAGTTCTGCTGTGCCTTGACTCCACTACACATTTAGCAATTGTGACGATAAAGATAATGATTGATTTGATTGATTGTTCACCACCTTTCCTTTCTTGGTTGTTCCCTGTCATCCAGTGACCTGGCTGATACCGCTCAGTGGTAGAATGGCGATGCAGGATCAGATCTACACCAGCACTGGCTGTTTGGCCATTACTTTAACTTGCCATTCAGCACACAAGCACACACACTACAACTCACCTCTACTCTTGACAAACTATGTTAATATGCAATTTGCTTTTACATTTTATATGAACTCTTTCTTTGACGAATGACTTTAAGGCTGTTGTGTTGCCCCCATTATACTTAACATGGTCTTAAGAATGACATAATACCTGTCGTAATAGCTGAAATCGTAGTTACGACCTGACATAGCACTGTTATAAAGCGTAAAACATTTGACATTTTAAAGGGTTAATTCGATTTCAAATAGTAATGTTTTATAACAGGGTTATTTCAGTTGCAGGAGGAGTTGATGTCGTGAGCTTTATGGATTGTGTTATGTCACTTTATGAGACATCATGACAGGTCACTAATTAACATAAGTCAGTTATTAAAGGCTCCCTCTCTGATTTCAGTCGAGCCAGAAAGAAATACTGTATAATTGTTTCAACGTTTCGTCTCCTAGAAAAGAACGATGAAAAACATTGCATTTATTTGTTACAGTATATTCATAGTAGCCTGGTTGAGTCAGTCTGGTTGATTAGGCTATATTCACAGTTCTCTCCATTTTTAAATCTAAAAGTTGCTTTTAACTTTTCTGTCTGCGCAGCAAACGTGTACCTCTTCAGAATACTGTAATTATAGTTATTGAAACACACTACAACTATATTAGAAGAATCATTGTAAAGTACTGACACATAACATGATTTTCCTCATATTCAAACCTAAGACTTTATATTATAAGCACTTTCTGTTCTTCATCATTATTTGATTCTTGCTTTATTAATGCTGTCCTAGTGCTAGTTGAGAGGATAATTACAGACAGAGAAGCATCTGAAATGGGAAAAACGGTTGGGGGAAGTTTGGTTATAGAGAGATTAATCAAGATGAATGGTAGAGCAGAATGGTAGTTAGAGTGGTCGGAGTGACATTTTAATGTTCTCTCATGTTTTTATTAATCTCATAATATATTCTATCCTCATCTACATAAAGCTATTGCTCCTGCAGGCTGGTAGCTGTAGAGTCCCTGCAATAAGAGCATACATCATACCACATTTTAACCTTAAGTCAGTGTTTGGTTTTAAAGCTAAATCAATGTATTTGTTATAGAAGAAGTATTTCTAGATGATCAGTTTTATTAGACTAGACGTACTGTACATGGTATGCTCAAAGCTCTGCTTTAGAGTGATGCAGTTCTACATTTGTGCCTAAATAACACATTGGGAAATGAATAGTCTCTTCTTCAGCCAAGCATCATCAGTCTGGCAAACAAGACTTGTAAACTAAGGAATCTCATGATAACATAATGTAATTTATAGATACAGATGTTACAAGACTTGTAAACGAAGGAATCTCATGATAACATAATGTAATTTATAGATACAGATGTTATAAGACTTGTAAACTAAGGAATCTCATGATAACATAATGTAATTTATAGATACAGATGTTACAAGACTTGTAAACTAAGGAATCTCATGATAACATAATGTAATTTATAGATACAGATGTTACAAGACTTGTAAACGAAGGAATCTCATGATAACATAATGTAATTTATAGATACAGATGTTACAAGACTTGTAAACTAAGGAATCTCATGATAACATAATGTAATTTATAGATACAGATGTTACAAGACTTGTAAACTAAGGAATCTCATGATAACATAATGTAATTTATAGATACAGATGTTACAAGACTTGTAAACTAAGGAATCTCATGATAACATAATGTAATTTATAGATACAGATGTTACAAGACTTGTAAACTAAGGAATCTCATGATAACATAATGTAATTTATAGATACAGATGTTACAAGACTTGTAAACTAAGGAATCTCATGATAACATAATGTAATTTATAGATACAGATGTTACAAGACTTGTAAACGAAGGAATCTCATGATAACATAATGTAATTTATAGATACAGATGTTACAAGACTTGCAAACTAAGGAATCTCATGATAACATAATGTAATTTATAGATACAGATGTTACAAGACTTGTAAACGAAGGAATCTCATGATAACATAATGTAATTTATAGATACAGATGTTACAAGACTTGTAAACTAAGGAATCTCATGATAACATAATGTAATTTATAGATACAGATGTTACAAGACTTGTAAACGAAGGAATCTCATGATAACATAATGTAATTTATAGATACAGATGTTACAAGACTTGTAAACTAAGGAATCTCATGATAACATAATGTAATTTATAGATACAGATGTTACAAGACTTGTAAACTAAGGAATCTCATGATAACATAATGTAATTTATAGATACAGATGTTACAAGACTTTATGGAAGGTTTCCCGGGAAAATATTATTAGTACTGGTTTAATAACACTATATTTTTCATGATTTTCAACCAATACTCAACTTTAGTTATATCGTAATGAAGTTATGTTCTGGTTTAGTTTAAGCTAATGACATTTGATAAGAAGAGAATACTAAAGCTAGGTAATTTAAAGGGGCAATCTGCCATTGTTGTTGTTTGAACTGCAGATTGCCCCCTTTAAGAAAGAATAAGGTGCTAGGGACACTTTTTTCTTGGTATATTTGTAATTTGCTCTATTTGCACCTGTTTTTTCGCAGTAAGAGATGTTTTGGGGGCTATTTTATTTTTACACTTGGATACTCCTTATTAATCCAGTCTGTTATTATCATAATCATTACCATAGTGTTTTGTTTACTCTTTTATTTTTATTTCTCTGATTTTCTTTCTAAAAGTAAATGTAACCTCTCACAACTATCTGATAAGGTTTGAATTGTTAGTCCAAAGGGTTGAGATATTGATTCTACTGTATAGGACATCACTGTGTTCCTTCACACAGAGGTGTAGCTGTAGTGAAAGTGTGACATCTGTCACATATACAGAGCCTTCAGAAAGTATTCATACCCCTTGACTTATTCCACATTTTGTTGTGTTACAGTCTGAATTCAAAATGGATTAAATATATGTTTTCTCTCAACCATTTACACACAATATGCCATAATATGCCATTCACATGCTTTTCTTTGCACATTTATTAAAAATAAAATACAGAAATGCACTGTAATTCAACTGTGATGGACATCATTGATAATTGAAGGCTGTGCTTTAGAGGGTTTTGGAGTACCCCTCTTCGTCTCTACACCCTTTCAGCTCTACCTCTAGTGTAATCTAGTACTACATCTCTATTTGCTACTGTGGGTGGGTGAATTTGACATCCTGGTATGTGCACCCAAAGTTGTGTAGCACTGAGATCTATCCTTTTTGTTGACGTCATTTTAGATTTCTGTGGGAGTTCTATTCTTTGTCTACTGTGAGCTACATGAGTGTATGCTGTAACTTCCTTCCAGGATACCTACCTACTCTCATTGCTATACGGCTCCAGTGGTTTGCTGGTGTGTATGATGTTTTGTTTGTGGAGGTCATCTTACCTATTTAAAAAATGTATATTCTTTGGTATTTATATATAGGGTCATTAAGCGTGTGGATTCGTTTCTGTAATAATAATTAAAAAAACAGATCTGTATCAATTGTGTCTAATGTGCCTGTTTTTGATGGAAGAAAAATATTCAAACATTTTGGGTTGCTTCCTTCAGGGTATGACATTTCTGATACTAATTTGCTAATCACGTCTCATCTTCTCTTCTGAATATCTATCTCTATCTCCTCACTCTCTCTTCCATTCTCTCACTCACTCACTCCCTCCCTCTCTTCTCTGACCTCAGACGACATTCTGCGTTCTTATCTTACCCTCCTGCCCCTCTTTACCTGCACCTCTGTCCTTCCCCAACTCCCCCTCTCCTTCATCTCCTCTGCTCCCTCCAGCTCATGTCTGGGGTGACGGTAGCTAATTATAAAATCAATGATGCCGGGCTGCCTAGTTTACAGCCTGCTCTAAAACCTTAACTGGGAAATCAGTGGTGGATTGATGTCTCCCTCACTCTTTATCTGTTTTAATTAGAAATGTAAAAGATATGAAGAGCCAGAGGCATCTTACTAGGATTCGTCTCAAATGGCACTTCGTTTCCTATATAGTGCACTACATTTAATCAGAGCTCTGGTTAAAAGCAGTGCACTATACAGGGAAATTGGTGCCATTTGGGATACAGACATAGGCTTTATGACCTCTGCCAGGCAGGCTGCCTGCCCCCCAGCTCTCTTTGCCTCTCTTACCCAAATCACTTTTTTTCTTCCACTTTATTTCTTGTTTAATTCTCCACCCCCCTTTTTTTCTTCCCTGATCCTTCCTAGTCTACCTTCCTCACTCGCCCTTGTCTGTGGTATATTCTCTCGTCTTTCTTACTTTCTCTATTACCCTTTTAAGAGCAGCTCTGTATCATTCCACTCTCTCTCCCGTCCTCCCTCTTCATGCTTGTCTCTTCCTATAGTGAAGGTTTGAAATTGATGATAACTGTTGAGGGTGAAAAACCCTCATTCTTATCTAGCTAGCTAAAGTTATACTGCATCTAAAGTAAATCTGGCTACATCACAATGATGAAAAAAATATGTTTGTCAGACTAATTATTTGCCTCCTTTTGAAATGTCATCGTGTTTGGTGTGACGTTGATTATAAACTCAGCAAAAAAAGAAAGGTCCTCACTGTCAACTGCGTTTATTTTCAGCAAACTTAACATGTGTAAATATTTGTATGAACATAACAAGATTCAACAACTGAGACATAAACTGAACAAGTTCCACTGACATGTGACTAACAGAAATTGAATAATGTGTCCCTGAACAAAGGGGGGGGGGGGGGGGGGGGGGGGTCAAAATCAAAAGTAAGAGTCAGTATCTGGTGTGGCCACCAGCTGCATTAAGTACTGCAGTGTATCTCCTCCTCACGGTCTACACCAGATTTGCCAGTTCTTACTGTGAGATGTTACCCCACTCTTCCACCAAGGCGCCTGCAAGTTCCCGGATATTTCTAGGGGGAATGGCCCTAGCCCTCACCCTCCGATCCAACAGGTCCCAGACGTGCTCAATGGGATTGCGATCCGGGCTCTTCGCTGGCCATGGTAGAACACTGACATTCCTGTCTTGCAGGAAATAACCCACAGAACGAGCAGTATGGCTGGTGACATTGTCATGCTGGAGGGTCATGTCAGGATGAGCCTGCAGGAAGGGTACCACATGAGGGAGGAGGATGTCTTCCCTGTAACGCACAGCGTTGAGATTGCCTGCAATGACAACAAGCTCAGTCCGATGATGCTGTGACACACTGCCCCAGACCATGACGGACCCTCCACCTCCAAATCAATCTCGTTCCATGGTACAGGCCTCGGTGTAACGCTCATTCCTTCGAGACAAGGAAGAGACAAAACCGCAACTCCTTAGTGAAGATCCCTTTTTGCCAGTCCTGTCTGGTCCAGCGACGGTGGGTTTGTGCCCATAGACAACGTTGTTGCCGGTGATGTCTGGTGAGGACCTGCCTTACAATAGGCCTACAAGCCCTCAGTCCAACCTCTCTCAGCCTATTGCGGACAGTCTGAGCACTAATGGTGGGATTGTGCGCTCCTGGTGTAACTCGGGCAGTTGTTGTTGCCATCCTGTACCTGTCCCGCAGGTGTGATGTTCGGACGATCAGCTGTCCGTTCTCTCTCCCTGTAGCATTGTCTTAGGCGTATCACAGTACGGACATTGCAATTTATTGCCCTGGCCACATCTGCAGTCCTCATTCCTCCTTGCAGCATGCCTAAGGCACGTTCACGCAGATTAGCAGGGACCCTGGGCATCTTTCTTTTGGTGTTTTTCAGAGTCAGTAGAAAGGCCTGTTTAGTGTCCTAAGTTTTCATAACTGACCTTAATTGCCTATCGTCTGTGAGCTGTTAGTGTCTTAACGACCGTTCCACAGGTGCATGTTCATTAATTGTTTGTGGTTCATTGAACAAGCATGGAAAGTTATTTGGATGTTTATAAATTATCTTTGAAAGACATGGTCCTGGAAAAGTTTATATTCTCCTAAATAAGTATTTTAAGCCTTGAGACAATTGAGACATGGATTATGTATGTGTACCAATCAGAGGGTGAAGGGGCAAGGCAAAATATTTAAGTGCCTTTAAACGGGGTATGGTAGTAGATGCCAGGCGCACCGGTTTGAGTTTGTAAAGAACTGCAACGCTGCTGGGTTTTTAACGCTCAACAGTTTCCTGTATGTTTCAAGAATAGTCCACCATCCAAAGGACACCCAGCCAACTTGACACAACTGTGGGAATAATTGGAGTCAACATGGGCCAGCATCCCTGTGAATCTACACGACCATGTCTGTGTCAATTACTGATTTCACCTGCATTGCTACACTTTACACTTCAAAGTAAATCTCAGCTCTGTTAAATAAAAGTACACTCAAGAAAACCTTTTTTTAACATAGTGATCAAGAAATAACATTAAAACAGAGTAATATGCCTGTGTTCTGTGATGGTTTGGTGTGATGTTGATGGAATATTCTCCTAACCCTCAGAAAATTCGACACATTAATGTTCTTGCAGCGATACCATGAAATGTGTCTACAACATTACTATATTGTTGATAGAATATTATCCTAACCCTCAGACAACTGGACACTGGAATTTTCTTGCAAAATTCCAATAAAACATGTCTAGAACATTAATATTGAAGATTCTGAGAACATGGTAATCACATTCTGGGTAAATTGTGTTTGACATTAAGGGAATGGTATCTTGGAAACAGTCCTTGCACATCAATGGCACATTCCTATGAAAACATTAGACTCTTAAAGGGAAACATTTGTTGTTAGGTGGGTTACTGCCTACTTATATGTCTCCAGGATGTCCTTATAGCCCCTAAATGTTTCATCACACACATGACGTTTTCTCTCTTTATCACACACTCTGATCTAACTTTTGTTCCTTATGTCTGGTCTGGTCTGATGCTACCATGCTGCTGGTCTGGTGCTACCATGCTGCTTGTCTGGTGCTACCATGCTGCTGGTCTGGTGCTACCATGCTGCTAGAATGGTGCTACCATGCTGCTTGTCTGGTGCTACCATGATGCTGGTCTGGTCTGGTGCTACTATGCTGCTGGGCTGGTGCTACCATGCTGCTGGTCTGGTCTAGTGCTACCATGCTGCTGATCTGGTGCTACCATCCTGCTGGTCTTGTGCTACCATGCTGCTGGTCTGGTTTGGTGCTGCCATGCTGCTGGTCTGGTGCTACCATGCTGCTGGTCTGGTGCTACCATGCTGCTGGTCTGGTCTAGGGATTCCATGCTACTGGTCTGGTCTGGTGCTACCATGCTGCTGGTCTGGTCTGGTGCTACCATGCTGCTGGTCTGGTGCTACCATGCTGTTGGGCTGGCGCTACCATGCTGCTGGTCTGGTGCTACCATGCTGCTGGTCTGGTACAATGCTACCATGCTGCTGGTCTGGTGCTACCATGCTGCTGGTCTGGTGCTACCATGATGCTGGTCTGGTATAGTGCTTCCATGCTACTGGTCTGGTCTGGTGCTACTATGCTGCTGGTCTGGTCTGGTGCTACCATGCTGCTGATCTTGTGCTACCATCCTGCTGGTCTGGTGCTACCATGCTGCTGGTCTGGTTTGGTGCTACCATGCTGCTGGTCTGGTGCTACCATGCTGCTGGTCTGGTCTGGTGCTACCATGCTGCTGGTCTGGTCTGGTGCTACCATGCTACTGGTCTGGTCTGGTGCTACCATGCTGCTGATCTGGTCTGGTGCTACCATGCTGCTGGGCTGGTGCTACCATGCTGCTGGTCTGGTGCTACCATGCTGCTGGTCTGGTCTAGTGATTCCATGCTACTGGTCTGGTCTGGTGCTACCATGCTGCTGGTCTGGTCTCATGCTACCATGCTGCTGGGCTGGTGCTACCATGCTGTTGGGCTGGTGCTACCATGCTGCTGGTCTGGTCTGGTGCTACCATGCTGCTGGTCTGGTCTGGTGCTACCATGCTGCTGGTCTGGTACAATGCTACCATGCTGCTGGTCTGGTGCTACCATGCTGCTGTTTTGGTCTGGTGCTACCATGCTGCTGGTCTGGTGCTACCATGCTGCTGGTCTGGTGCTACCATGCTGCTGTTTTGATCTGGTGCTACCATGCTGCTGGTCTGGTGCTACCATGCTGCTGGTCTGGTGCTACCATCCTGCTGGTCTGGTGCTACCATGCTGCTGGTCTGGTCTCGTGATACCATGCTGCTGGAATGGTGCTACCATGCTGCTGGTCTGGTGCTACCATGATGTTGGTCTGGTATAGTGCTACCATGCTACTGGTCTGGTCTGCAGCATGGTAGCACAGTAATTGACCTAATCACTGCTTGTAGGATTGGAAAGGTAGTGCCTGTGCAAACCCTGTCCCTGGGGGGTTTCCATGGCAACGTGTTATTGGGGTTGACTATATGGGGCAATTTAGTGGTTCCTTGTAAAGCAGCTATTTAGTGGTTCCTTGTAAAGCAGCTATGGACCTTATTCTAATCCCCAGTCCCTCTTTATTGATCTGTATTTAATTATTGTTAATTATAGCAATCATATAATTGATAGAACCCCCGCCTCTCTCAGTTTATCACTCTCCTCTCTAGACTGCATCTGTTAATAAAAGCAATCGTATAGTGTACTGTAGTTTGAAGGACACTGTGTGTAGAAGCATGCTCTACCTTCTCTGATATTATTTTGCTGCCATATTAGAGGATTCTGATGATTAAAGGTAAACACCTTAACCCCCCTGCTGCTATATTAGATGATTCTGATGATTAAAGATAAACACATTAACCCTCCCGCTGCTATATTAGATGATTCTGATGATTCTGATGATTAAAAGTAAACACCTTAACCCCCCTGCTGCTATATTAGAGGATTCTGATGATTAAAGGTAAACACCTTAACCCCCCTGCTGCTATATTAGATGATTCTGGTGATTAAATGTAAACACCTTAACCCCCCTGCTACTATATTAGATGATTCTGGTGATTAAATGTAAACACCTTAACCCCCCTGCTACTATATTAGATGATTCTGGTGATAAAATGTAAACACCTTAACCCCCCTGCTGCTATATTAGATGATTCTGGTGATTAAATGTAAACACCTTAACCCCCCTGCTACTATATTAGATGATTCTGATGATTAAATGTAAACACCTTAACCCCCCCCCCCCCCCCGCTACTATATTAGATGATTCTGATGATTAAAGGTAAACACCTTAACCCCCCCCCCCCCGCTACTATATTAGATGATTCTGATGATTAAATGTAAACACCTTAACCCCCCCCCCCCCCCCCCCCCCGCTACTATATTAGATGATTCTGATGATTAAAGGTAAACACCTTAACCCCCCCCCCCCGCTACTATATTAGATGATTCTGATGATTAAATGTAAACACCTTAACCCCCCCCCCCCCGCTACTATATTAGATGATTCTGATGATTAAAGGTAAACACCTTAACCCCCCCCCGCTACTATATTAGATGATTCTGATGATTAAAGGTAAACACCTTAACCCCCCTGCTGCTATATTAGATGATTCTGATGATTAAATGTAAACACCTTAACCCCCCTGCTGCTATATTAGATGATTCTGGTGATTAAAGGTAAACACCTTAACCCCCCTGCTGCTATATTAGATGATTCTGGTGATTAAATGTAAACACCTTAACCCCCCCCCCCCCCCCCCCCCCGCTACTATATTAGATGATTCTGGTGATTAAAGGTAAACACCTTAACCCCCCTGCTGCTATATTAGATGATTCTGATGATTAAAGATAAACACATTAACCCTCCCGCTGCTATATTAGATGATTCTGATGATTCTGATGATTAAAGATAAACACATTAACCCTCCCGCTGCTATATTAGATGATTCTGATGATTCTGATGATTAAAGGTAAACACCTTAACCCCCCTGCTACTATATTAGATGATTCTGATGATTCTGATGATTAAAGGTAAACACCTTAACCCCCCTGCTGCTATATTAGATGATTCTGATGATTAAATGTAAACACCTTAACCCCCCTGCTACTATATTAGATGATTCTGATGATTAAACGTAAACACCTTAACCCCCCTGCTGCTATATTAGATGATTCTGATGATTAAATGTAAACACCTTAACCCCCCTGCTACTATATTAGATGATTCTGATGATTAAATGTAAACACCTTACCCCCCCTGCTGCTATATTAGATGATTCTGATGATTAAATGTAAACACCTTAACCCCCCTGCTGCTATATTAGATGATTCTGATGATTAAATGTAAACACCTTAACCCCCCTGCTGCTATATTAGATGATTCTGATGATTAAATGTAAACACCTTAACCCCCCTGCTACTATATTAGATCATTCTGATGATTAAATGTAAACACCTTAACCCCCCTGCTACTATATTAGATGATTCTGATGATTAAATGTAAACACCTTACCCCCCCTGCTGCTATATTAGATGATTCTGATGATTAAATGTAAACACCTTAACCCCCCTGCTACTATATTAGATGATTCTGATGATTAAATGTAAACACCTTAACCCCCCTGCTGCTATATTAGATGATTCTGATGATTAAACGTAAACAATTTAACCCCCCTGCTACTATATTAGATGATTCTGATGATTAAATGTAAACAATTTAACCCCTCGCTGCTATATTAGATGATTCTGATGATTCAAGGTAAACACCTTAACTCCCGGTGCTCCAATTATAGGATCCACAGAGCTAGAGAGAAGGGAGCACACCACACTCTTATATGATGTCCTTGTTTAGCAAGACCCACAGACAGAGATTTATTGTCTGTGATACCCACTGCTTTCCATGTCTGCGTACCAAATGGCACCACATCTGCTCTATTGTCCACTGCTATGACCAGAGGATTCTGATGATTAAAGGTAAACACCTTAACCCCCCTGCTGCTATATTAGATGATTCTGATGATTAAAGATAAACACATTAACCCTCCCGCTGCTATATTAGATGATTCTGATGATTCTGATGATTAAAAGTAAACACCTTAACCCCCCTGCTGCTATATTAGAGGATTCTGATGATTAAAGGTAAACACCTTAACCCCCCTGCTGCTATATTAGATGATTCTGGTGATTAAATGTAAACACCTTAACCCCCCTGCTACTATATTAGATGATTCTGGTGATTAAATGTAAACACCTTAACCCCCCTGCTACTATATTAGATGATTCTGGTGATAAAATGTAAACACCTTAACCCCCCTGCTGCTATATTAGATGATTCTGGTGATTAAATGTAAACACCTTAACCCCCCTGCTACTATATTAGATGATTCTGATGATTAAATGTAAACACCTTAACCCCCCCCCCCCCCCCGCTACTATATTAGATGATTCTGATGATTAAAGGTAAACACCTTAACCCCCCCCCCCCCCGCTACTATATTAGATGATTCTGATGATTAAATGTAAACACCTTAACCCCCCCCCCCCCCCCCGCTACTATATTAGATGATTCTGATGATTAAAGGTAAACACCTTAACCCCCCCCCCCCGCTACTATATTAGATGATTCTGATGATTAAATGTAAACACCTTAACCCCCCCCCCCCCCGCTACTATATTAGATGATTCTGATGATTAAAGGTAAACACCTTAACCCCCCCCCGCTACTATATTAGATGATTCTGATGATTAAAGGTAAACACCTTAACCCCCCTGCTGCTATATTAGATGATTCTGATGATTAAATGTAAACACCTTAACCCCCCTGCTGCTATATTAGATGATTCTGGTGATTAAAGGTAAACACCTTAACCCCCCTGCTGCTATATTAGATGATTCTGGTGATTAAATGTAAACACCTTAACCCCCCCCCCCCCCCCCCCCCCCCCCGCTACTATATTAGATGATTCTGGTGATTAAAGGTAAACACCTTAACCCCCCTGCTGCTATATTAGATGATTCTGATGATTAAAGATAAACACATTAACCCTCCCGCTGCTATATTAGATGATTCTGATGATTCTGATGATTAAAGATAAACACATTAACCCTCCCGCTGCTATATTAGATGATTCTGATGATTCTGATGATTAAAGGTAAACACCTTAACCCCCCTGCTACTATATTAGATGATTCTGATGATTCTGATGATTAAAGGTAAACACCTTAACCCCCCTGCTGCTATATTAGATGATTCTGGTGATTAAAGGTAAACACCTTAACCCCCCTGCTGCTATATTAGATGATTCTGATGATTAAAGATAAACACATTAACCCTCCCGCTGCTATATTAGATGATTCTGATGATTCTGATGATTAAAGATAAACACATTAACCCTCCCGCTGCTATATTAGATGATTCTGATGATTCTGATGATTAAAGGTAAACACCTTAACCCCCCTGCTACTATATTAGATGATTCTGATGATTCTGATGATTAAAGGTAAACACCTTAACCCCCCTGCTACTATATTAGATGATTCTGATGATTCTGATGATTAAATGTAAACACCTTAACCCCCCTGCTGCTATATTAGATGATTCTGATGATTAAATGTAAACACCTTAACCCCCCTGCTGCTATATTAGATGATTCTGATGATTAAATGTAAACACCTTAACCCCCCTGCTGCTATATTAGATGATTCTGATGATTAAATGTAAACACCTTAACCCCCCTGCTACTATATTAGATGATTCTGATGATTAAATGTAAACACCTTACCCCCCCTGCTGCTATATTAGATGATTCTGATGATTAAATGTAAACACCTTACCCCCCCTGCTGCTATATTAGATGATTCTGATGATTAAATGTAAACACCTTAACCCCCCTGCTACTATATTAGATGATTCTGATGATTAAACGTAAACAATTTAACCCCTCGCTGCTATATTAGATGATTCTGGTGATTCAAGGTAAACACCTTAACTCCCGGTGCTCCAATTATAGGATCCACAGAGCTAGAGAGAAGGGAGCACACCACACTCTTATATGATGTCCTTGTTTAGCAAGACCCACAGACAGAGATTTATTGTCTGTGATACCCACTGCTTTCCATGTCTGCGTACCAAATGGCACCACATCTGCTCTATTGTCCACTGCTATGACCAGGGTCAAAAGTAGTGCACTATGTAGAGAGTAGGGTGCCATTTGGGATGCATATCATGACCCATTAAAGTGTCTGCTTCATCCTATTCTATGTGCGGTGTTTGTCTACATTGGCACTGCTCGCTGGTTGGCCTGTGTAGCCACAGTGCAAGAGCACCCTCTATTGTTATTCACTGTGCTGAGATGTGATCACACTGAAATGATCTTGTACCCAGTGGTCTTGTACCCAGGCTCACGGCTCACTGCTGGTGAAGGGGCGGGGCTATCATTTAAAAAATAACCTGGTAATACATAATCGGAAGTGTAGTTTAAAACACATTCATAACAGTGTTGGAAGTAACATGTCATAACACAAGACAAAACATTTTCCCATTCTGAGTCGAGGCTATTCCCGTAATAGAATGGACATGAACCTTCTTCTGACAGTATAAAAAGGTTAGCCATTTTGGGAAGGGCAGTTGGTCAACAATGGTCAGCCAGGGCTGTGATGGGTATTGTAGTTTAATAGGATCTCTATGGTTATTCCCTCCGAGATATAAGGAAACTACCAATTGTTCAAACATTCACTATAAACACAGATGAAAACAGAGTAAAAGTAAAAGTAACACAATAAAATAATCTGTTAATCTCACAAAAGTAATTTATTTATATGGCTTTTTCTTTGTATGAGTTGGTATGAACAGAAAATTGGACAATACCTTGGCCGTGTTTTACAGAAAATAACACCTGCATCAGAACCATGTTGTGTAACAACATAACCTCAGCGTTGTGTTTGCATCATGAATGCCTGGCAGGGCAGACAGAGAGGAGCGGTGATGAGGTCATCAAACCTCGCTTCTCTGCTCCGCTCGGCGTCGTATGACATCACAGCACCATACAGAGAACATTCACCCAATAGCAGAGGAGACATGTTAAAGAGTTAATACACACTCAAATCAGGTCAGGAGGCCCACATTCAGAGAGTACTGTACAGTAGGTCACTCTCTCTCTACTGCTGGGAGGCTGTCACATTCCTGTTCATATTGCTTCACAGAGAGACTGCATACAAACCTCTGTACTGTATGTAGCCAGCCAGCTGCACTATGACCAGCTGGTTACATATTGACTGAGACATTTTGGCAACAAAGACGATTGAGAAGAAATGAAATATGAGAACACAAAACGCTGAGAGAGAATATCATACAACCTTACAAAGACATGATGATATAATGGCTTTTAGATGAGAAGGCAGTTGGTTTCTTGGATGCCAGCAGCACAGGTCAGGCATGGCAGAGCAGTGACAATGCTGCAGGCCAAATCTGGTCTGAGACAGGTTTGGTCTTTTCACACTAGCGAGCCAAGCCAAGCCAAACTGAGCTGTACAGAGCTGGCCTAGTTATGCACTCACCATAGTTGTTGGAACCGTGGACTGAAGGACAATGTGAAGTCAGCACAGTTTGGGTTAGGTTGTCATGATAGTGTGAAAAGGGTAACAGACTGGCATCCAGGCCATTTGTAGACTAGTCATATATCTTCTATGTACACAGAGATAGGGGTTAACTGGACAGATCCAATTGACTGAGTCAAAAATACACACACATAAATATTGCCTGTTTCTAGCAAACATGCTAGGGTTTGGTCCTTACAGAGAAGCCCTGAGAAGTCTGTTTCCATGTCATTGTCCATAACAGATCCTGGTTGTGTGTGTGTGGGTGTGTGGGTGTTTTTGTGTACGCAATAGTGTCTGCTTGTGCACATCGTCAAATAGTTATTTAATGTGACAGACATCTGATGATTTCTGTTGAGATAAGATTGGCAGTGACGGTACTGTCAATATTGGACAATAAAGTTGTATTGTATTGTAACTTTGCTAGCGTTGCCTGATTTAATATTGTTGTATTGTATTGTATTGTAACTTTGCTAGCGTTGCCTGATTTAATATTGTTGTATTGTATTGTATTGTATTAGACTTTGCTAGCGTTGCCTGATTTAATATTGTTGTATTGTATTGTATTAGACTTTGCTAGCGTTGCCTGATTTAATATTGTTGTATTGTATTGTATTGTATTAGACTTTGCTAGCGTTGCCTGATTTTATATTGTTGTATTGTATTGTATTAGACTTTGCTAGCGTTGCCTGATTTAATATTGTTGTATTGTATTGTATTGTAACTTTGCTAGCGTTGCCTGATTTAATAAAGTTGTATTGTATTGTATTGTATTGTAACTTACTTTGCTAGCGTTGCCTGATTTAATAAAGTT
Source organism: Oncorhynchus mykiss (assembly GCF_013265735.2). Lineage (NCBI taxonomy): Eukaryota > Metazoa > Chordata > Actinopteri > Salmoniformes > Salmonidae > Oncorhynchus > Oncorhynchus mykiss. The sequence goes on from NC_048573.1 coordinate 64,881,317, forward strand.
GTATTGTATTGTATTGTAACTTACTTTGCTAGCGTTGCCTGATTTAATAAAGTTGTATTGTATTCTATTGTATTGTAACTTACTTTGCTAGCGTTGCCTGATTTAATAAAGTTGTATTGTATTGTATTGCAACTTACTTTGCTAGCGTTGCCTGATTTAATATTGTTGTATTGTATTGTATTGTATTGTATTGTAACTTTGCTAGCGTTGCCTGATTTAATAAAGTTGTATTGTATTGTATTGTATTGTATTGTAACTTTGCTAGCGTTGCCTGATTTAATAAAGTTGTATTGTATTGAATTGTATTGTATTGTAACTTTGCTAGCGTTGCCTGATTTAATAAAGTTGTATTGTATTGTATTGTATTGTAACTTACTTTGCTAACGTTGCCTGATTTAATAAAGTTGTATTGTATTGTATTGTAACTTACTTTGCTAGCGTTGCCTGATTTAAAAACAGGATATCAAAGTGCTACATATATGGACAAGTGTCAATCTCTGTCTAAGCACCCGAACCAATATGGCACAGCTGTTATAGAGCCGAGATTTAGTGTGTGTATGTGTGTGTGTTTGTGTGTTTGTGTGTCTAAGTTAGGCAAGAATATTTGATGTGTGTGAGAGCACTGGTTGGTGTCTAGGGTCACTGACTCTCTGTTTCTGAAAATGAGTTGCGAACTTTGGCACAAAGACACATGTCCAATCGGCAGCATAGTTTGTTGTGTTGAAAGAAAGCACATGGATTAATGCCAGTCCCCTGATAACAACAAATCACAACTTGAGTCACTGTAACACAAGTTAACATTACTGAGTTGATTATCATCGACATCTACTGCGAGCAAAAGTGCCCAAAAAACACCAGTTTGGAAAGGAGATTCAGCTGGCGGTACGCCGGTTCTGATTCTGATTCCAGATCTCTCTATATCGTCGCTGGAAAACTCCTCAAACACAAAACCTAATCTGAAGAAATCAAAACCAGGATTACAAACAAAGACTAATAATATAATGGTATATAGATATGCAGGGACTTATTCATAAATTGAAATAAAAATAAAAATCAAGAAAATAAAACAAGAAGAAATTAAACAATTTTTAAAAGCCCAACAAATTCATTAGCATTTTCAGTTTGGTTTCATTCTGTATTTCTTTTTGAGAAGTGTGCTTTGCTTGGCATCCATATTTACTGTTCAGTTCATGCTGTCTGGTTTGGACATTCCTCTATATAGATACAAACAAGAAGATAGTAAAAAATTTGACATTTGCTTCGTCAAAGATAGTATTCTTCTCTCTTCTCTATATCACGAGTCACAAATCCAGACGGTTGCATCATGTGGTTTCTCCGTCTCTCGTTTTATTATAGTCTCACTGCATGGCACTTGTCAAGAACCTGCGAGTCAGGGAACCTGAGTTATAGTGTCTATACAGGCAACCATATGGCTCTGCTGTCCTGTCCTTCCCTGTCCTTTCCTTTCCTGCCCTGTCCTATGCTGTTCTGTCCTGCCCTCCCTGTCCGTTCCTTTCCTGCCCTGTCCTACGCTGTTCTGTCCTGCCCTCCCTGTCCTTTCCTTTCCTGCCCTGTCCTACGCTGTTCTGTCCTGCCCTCCCTGTCCTTTCCTTTCCTGCCCTGTCCTATGCTGTTCTGTCCTGCCCTCCCTGTCCTTTCCTTTCCCGCCCTGTCCTACGCTGTTCTGTCCTGTCCTTCCCTGTTCTGTCCTACGCTGTTCTGTCCTGCCCTGTCCTACGCTGTCCTGCCCTGTCCTGCTCTGTCCTGTTCTGTGTGTGTGTGTGTGTGTGTGTGTGTTTGATTATGTCAGTTAGTGTGTGTGTTTGAGTGTAGAGTCTGCATATCTGTGATATCTCTCATCCTCACTGCGCCCTCCCGGCATGGTTCTTCCTAGCCCCTTCGCTGCTACCCTCCAGAGCCCAGGATTCCCCCTCGCTGTCCGAGCCCCTGTCCCGATCCTCCTCCTCCCCATCATCATAGTCATCCTCATCTTCCTCCTCTGGGGAAGGCTCTGTCCCCCAGCTGTCCTCCTCGTCCTCAGCCTCAGTCTTCATGGTGGTGGGGGGCTTGGAGGATGCTGGTGGAATGGGTGGAGGGGCAGGCGGTGGGGAGCTCTCTCCACTGCTCTCTGTTTGGTCCTCGAATGCTTCTGGGTTCTCTAACATCTCCCTGATCAGAGGAGGCATGGGGCCTGGGATCTCCATCTTCAGAGTGATGGCTCTCTCTGCCCCTGTACAGACAGGAAAAAGAGAAAAGAGAAACGTTGGCATCATATCTGGAATGTGATTCCTTTTGGCTCTGCCAATCCTGTCTGTGCCCTTCCGTTCTGTACTCTCTCCAATTCCTGTATCCCAATCTTATTCTAACTGTATTGTCAGAAAAATACTAAAATACGGAGAGAGAAAAAAAGTCTACAACCCACCCTTGATGTTCAAGACAGTTTGGTCCAAATCTTAGCATGTCTTCAATGTGTGTCAAGACAGTTTGGTCCAAATCTTAGCATATCTTCAATGTGTGTCAAGACAGTTTGGTTCAAATCTTAGCATATCTTCAATGTGTGTCAAGACAGTTTGGTTCAAATCTTAGCATATCTTCAATGTGTGTCAAGACAGTTTGGTCCAAGTCTTAGCATGTCTTCAATGTGTGTCAAGACAGTGTTACAGGTGCTCTAACGGAGGATTCTCGACTCTAATCCACTGTACTAATACTGACCCTTAGTGCTGATGCCTCTGAGGTCAGTGATCTTCATCAGCATGCGGGGGAACATGTGTGGTTTGTTGGGGCGTCTGCGACGTGCGTAGATCTTCAGGGCCTCCAGGAGGGGCTCCTGCAACTTGTCCACCTTCTGGGGCTCTTCCAGGTCCATACGGTCTGAGAGATGGACGGGGGAGAGGACAGAGTTATATACACAATACATGATAAATAGGACCCATCCATCACAGTAGGATTGATGTAATTGCTGATTGATGTAATTGACGAAGTGTAAAGTATAGTGTATCTAAACTATTTTACCTCCAAATTTCTACTGTTATTGTAACTGAGTGAGGAAGTTATCCCGGGCTAACATCTCACAGACATTTAGCTCTGTATGTGCTCTTAACATTGTATTGACTGGCAGTAAAATCATGTTAATCCCCTCGGGGTGCAGTACCTCCAGAGATGAGGGAGATGGCGCTGAGGAGGCCCGTCTCTGTGTCGTCCATCTCCAGAGGCAGAAGCTGGCCAGCAAAGGCAAACACCAGGTCTGTGAGCGGGCCGAAGCCTGCGTTGTGCATCTGGGTCCGGTTCAGGGTCAGCCCGTCTGAGAAGGTCATGGTGTCCTGCTCTGGAGTGTAGCGGGTGCAGATCCTCAACATCTAGGAGTGAGAGAGAGAGACACATATGAAATGTCTTCATTATTTTAGAACTTTGAGTGAATGTAATGAGTGAGTGTAATGTTTACTGTTAATGTTTTATAGATTATTTCACCTTTGTTTATTATCTATTTCACTTGCTTTGGCATGAATAATGTAAATGTAAACATATGTTTCCCATGCCAATAAAGCCCTAAATTGAATTGAGAGATAGAATTAGAAAGAGAGAGAGAGAGAGGGGTGGGGGTGGGCGGTTGAAGACAGAGAAAGAGAGGGGGAAGTATACCATAAATAAAATTGATTATCTGCATACCACAGGAAGTGCATACCGCAGGAAGTCTGATCCATATAGTAGGCTATGTTTACAAGCATTTAGCTACACTCGCTACACTCGCATTAACATCTGCTAACCATGTGTATGTGACCAATTTGATTTGATTTGTTCTACATCTATTGTCCATAAAACATCTTCAGCTATTCAACTATCCCTCCCTACAGTATGAGCCGACATGCAAAGTTATACTTGCAATGCCACCTCTATCCACTGAGAGGCACTGTCCTCTTATCATTACATTTACACATGGCTTTCTGAGTACCAGTTATTATATAATGGGAACCTTTCGACAGATCTCAACTATGACTGGTGAGACTTTATTTGATAACACAGAGGGGGTTGAGGGGATGGGAAGAACCAGGTAAGTACCAGGATATCCAGGCAGGCTGATTTGAGGAGGGTGATCTGGTCAGCGATGGTGAGGGTGGTGAAGCCGGGGAGGCGCTTGGCAAACTCCACGATCTTGATGATGCACTTGGTGGAAAGCTCACTGAACTTATCCCACAGCCCCAGGTCCAGCTGCACGCGCTGCTCTGCACTGGAGTTCTGGAGGACGGAGGAGATACAGAGAGATATATTATGAGCATGGTGGAGACACAGACAGGGTTAAAAGACAGGGTTCTTACTCAGCCAACTCTCACAGTCTCACATCAGAATTAGACGTCCGTACATGTTTGTCAAACGTAACATTTAGAACTCTGAAATCTTCAAGTTAGGTATAAACTCCGAAGGGGTAAGGTAAGGGTTAAGGATAGGCTTAAAACTCAAATCTAAAAAACAACTTTCTATCGCAGGATTCAAACATGCACAAGAGGCAGATGCTTACGCCCATCCACCATCCACGTCCACAACACCTTAGCAAAACCAAAACCTACTTGCGGGTAACAGCGCTCACTGTTGCCCCTAGTGGACGGTGTCCATGTAATCTCCCATCGTCCTCAGACATGGATGGACGTTGTATACTGACTTGTATCACGGAGGACCTGGCTGTCTGACTAGACATCAATCAGCTAGAATAATAATATCACTGACTGAACATCAGCCAACCAGGTAGAATGCTCTCAGTCTTACTTTACACCAACCGATCACCTTACCCCTGTTCTCACACACTGACCATTGGAGAAATAAGATTTACCCTAAACTGGCCTTTTGAGCTGGGAAAGTATACATGTTCATAGCAGATTTGTGTCCGTATGTTCGAACAGAAAGATGTGTGAGACTCTCACGGTGTGGTATTTGCCCAGCTGCAGCAGTGAGGGGAAGGTGTCTTGGTGGGCTTTGCTGACTTTGTTGACCAGCTCCTCCAGTTCTCCACTCAACTCATAACTCTCTGGCAACACCAACTCCTCCTTCACATCTTTCTTCTTCTTGTTCCTGTCATTACGCACCGCTGAGGGGTGGGGAGTGGTGTATGGGGGGAGGAGGTGAAGAAGAAGAGGAAGAGGAGGAGGAACACACAACATGTGAATGAGAATCTCAGTGACATTATGAATCAGTCATGATATGTAGTCCTAGCCCCTGATGCTCTGCAATTCAGTGATGTTACAAACCAGTTATTAAGCCATAGTATACAATACAGCTTATAACAGTACTTCATTAAACAAAGTGATGACACTATCTCCCATTCTCTTCCTCCCCCTCTGCATTGAGGTATTCCTGCTACCAGTCACTTATCAGCCCTGTTTACAAACCACCTCAACCACTCCAGTACCCCTGCACATTGAATAAGGTACTGGTACTGACCTGTATACACAACCACTCCAGTACCCCTGCACATTGAATAAGGTACTGGTACTGACCTGTAAATACAACCACTCCAGTACCCCTGCACATTGAATAAGGTACTGGTACTGACCTGTATATACAACCACTCCAGTACCCCTGCACATTGAATAAGGTACTGACACTGACCTGTATATACAACCACTCCAGTACCCCTGCACATTGAGTAAGGTACTAACACTGACCTGTATATACAACCACTCCAGTACCCCTGCACATTGAATAAGGTACTGACACTGACCTGTATATACAACCACTCCAGTACCCCTGCACATTGAGTAAGGTACTAACACTGACCTGTATATACAACCACTCCAGTACCCCTGCACATTGAATAAGGTACTGACACTGACCTGTATATACAACCACTCCAGTACCCCTGCACATTGAGTAAGGTACTAACACTGACCTGTATATACAACCACTCCAGTACCCCTGCACATTGAGTAAGGTACTAACACTGACCTGTATATACAACCACTCCAGTACCCCTGCACATTGAATAAGGTACTGGTACTGACCTGTATATACAACCACTCCAGTACCCCTGCACATTGAATAAGGTACTGACACTGACCTGTATATACAACCACTCCAGTACCCCTGCACATTGAGTAAGGTACTAACACTGACCTGTATATACAACCACTCCAGTACCCCTGCACATTGAATAAGGTACTGACACTGACCTGTATATACAACCACTCCAGTACCCCTGCACATTGAGTAAGGTACTAACACTGACCTGTATATACAACCACTCCAGTACCCCTGCACATTGAGTAAGGTACTAACACTGACCTGTATATACAACCACTCCAGTACCCCTGCACATTGAATAAGGTACTGGTACTGACCTGTATATACAACCACTCCAGTACCCCTGCACATTGAATAAGGTACTGACACTGACCTGTATATACAACCACTCCAGTACCCCTGCACATTGAATAAGGTACTGGTACTGACCTATATATACAACCACTCCAGTACCCCTGCACATTGAATAAGGTACTGACACTGACCTGTATATATAACCACTCCAGTACCCCTGCACATTGAATAAGGTACTGACCTGTATATATAACCACTCCAGTACCCCTGCACATTGAATAAGGTACTGACACTGACCTGTATATATAACCACTCCAGTACTCCTGCACATTGAGTAAGATACTGACACTGACCTGTATATACTTGCATTCTCTTTCTTTAACTCACATCGTAGTTCCTGTGTGGTTTTTATTTACATTTTTGATTGTATTTTCTATTATTATCTATATTATCATTATTATTATTTATATTTTCATTATCTATTTTATCTATATTATTATTATCTATATTATTATTATCTATATAATCTCCATTATCATGATCTATATTATTATTAACTACATTATTATTATTATCTATATTATTACCCATATTATCATTTGTATCTATATTATTATTATGATCTATATTATTATGATCTATATTATCGTTATCTATATTACTATTATCTATATTATTATTATTATCATCTATATTATCCATATTATTATTATCTATATTATCTATATTACTATTATCTATATTATTATTATTATCATCTATATTATCCATATTATTATTATCTATATTATCTATATTACTATTATCTATATTATTATTATTATCATCTATATTATCCATATTATTATTATCTATATTATCTATATTATTTTTATCTATATTATTATTATATATATTATCTATATCATTATCTATAGTACTATTATCTATATTATTATCTATATTATTATTATCTATATTATCATTATTATCTATATTATTATTATCTATATCATTACTATCTATATTATTATTTATATTAATGTTATCATTATTATTATCACTGAATTGTTGGGAAAGAGGTCTCAAGGTAAGAATTTCACTGTTCTGTTTTACACCTGTTGTATCCTGTGCACGCGGCGAAAAAACTTTGACACTTGAAACTTGAGTTAACCATTGAGTTGACCAGTAAGCATGGCCTCCCTTTCCCTCCCTCCCTCCCTCCCTCCCTCCCTCCCTCCCTCCCTCCCTCCCTCCCTCCCTCCCTCCCTCCCTCCCTCCCTCCCTCCCTCCCTCCCTCCCTCCCTCCCTCCCTCCCATTCTTTCCTTCCTCTCAGGAAATCCAGAAATAGCAGAGGGACAATGTGATCTCAGTCCTGACACACATCCCACACAAACATTACACCTATATACATGTCCAATGGGCAAACTGCCTGCCACTCACTCACACACACTGTTACACTCCCTGAAAGTAGAGTCCTGTGTGGCTGAAAGTGCTACAGCTTCTGTCTTTGTCACAACAGAAGTATCAGTTGGTGCCAACTCATTCACCACTGAGATGACAGTGTGAATTAAACATGGAAGGTGTTGGCAATGTGAGGGTGTGTTGAGAGTGAGATGACTGATGAAACAGGAAGACAGAGGCTGTGTCACAAATGGCACCCTATGCCCATAGGGCTATGGTGAAAAGTAGTGCACTATATAGGGAATAGGGTGCCATTTGGGACTTAAGCAGACTCATTTTGGTAACATGATTAGTCATAAGGTTGGTACTGTGCCCAGTCTTTCCAAATCACTACCCTGCTGTTTCTCCTCATACTTCCTCTTAGGTCAGTGGTCACCAACCTTTTCTGAGTCCAGATCACTTTCTGAGTCAAAATGCTAGCCGAGATCTACCGCTCAGATGTATTTTTTAACATGACCTAAACACGTAAGCCTATGTAACATTAACCAATTAAAACAGTTCTGTGAGGTTTATGCAATGGTCAGTCTGAGAGTGTTTTCACATATAGTCCCCTTTAAAATAACCAATCTCAGTCCTCTTAAAAGTGAACTCTGGGGTGAAAAAGTTCTCAGTTCTCTTTGTATTCACACTGCCCTTGCCTTTGAATGAGGACTCAACACTTTTTTTTTTTATTCCCACCAAATATGTCTCACACTATTCCAACCCCACAATTGAATAAACAGTTTATGAAGCTCTCTTAGCCTACAGACCACATCTTACAAACAAACAATCAAAACAAGCAAACAGAACTGAACTCCATATACACTACAATTCATCCCATCCCACATCCCTCATCCCATCCCACATCCCTCAGCCCCTCTTACGTCTCTCATCTCATCCCACATCCCTCATCCCATCCCACATCCCTCATCCCATCCCACATCCCTCAGCCCCTCTTACGTCTCTCATCTCATCCCACATCCCTCATCCCATCCCACATCCCTCATCCCATCCCACATCCCTCAGCCCCTCTTACGTCTCTCATCTCATCCCACATCCCTCATCCCATCCCACATCCCTCATCCCATCCCACATCCCTCAGCCCCTCTTACGTCTCTCATTCCATCCCACATCCCTCATCCCATCCCACATCCCTCAGCCCCTCTTACGTCTCTCATCCCATCCCACATCCCTCATCCCATCCCACATCCCTCATCCCATCCCACATCCCTCAGCCCCTCTTACGTTTCTCATCTCATCCCACATCCCTCATCCCATCCCACATCCCTTAGCCCCTCTTACGTCTCTCATCCCATCCCACATCCCTCATCCCTCATCCCATCCCACATCCCTCAGCCCCTCTTACGTCTCTCATCCCATCCCACATCCCATCCCACATCCCATCCCACATCCCTCAGCCCCTCTTACGTCTCTCACCTTCCTTGGACATGCCGACCTCAAAGCACTTCTGCAGTCGGCAGTACTGGCAGCGGTTCCTGGTGACCTTGTTGATCTGGCAGTTCTTGTCTCGGTGGCAGGTGTACACCATGTTCTTCTGGATACTGCGTCGGAAGAAACCCTGGAGACATCAACAGATATATATATAGATATAGATATAGATATAGATAGATTTGAGAAATAGAGATAGAGAGAGAGAGAGAGAATGAGAGTGTGCGAGCGAGCGAGAGAGAGAGAGAGAGAGAGAGAGAGAGAGAAAGAGAGAGAGAGAGGAGAGATGGAGAGAGAGCAATAGGAATAGAGAGAGAGAGAGAGAGAGAGAGAGAGCAATAGGAAGAGAGAGAGAGAGAGAGAGAGAGAGAGAGAGAGAGAGAGAGAGAGAGAAAAGAAGGAAAAAAGAACAGGAGTAACATTGTAACAGTCACACACTGAGAAATTAACAGAGAGAATTATTATGAAATATGGTTGAATGGAATAGAATGAACGACATTGTAACGGTCACATATCCGGCTGCTTTATTTCAACCTTTCATGCCTGTCCATTTTTCAAATTCACAACAGAAACATTTAGTATGTTTTGTACTGTTATGATTTCCTCATCCAGGATTCTTTATGTTACATTATTATGGTAATCTCACACAGTTTTTTTTGTGTGTGTGTCTTGTCAGTGTTAAGTTTGAGTTTTGTCTGTGTATTTGTAGTGATGATGAGGAAGATGAAGATGAAGCAGGGGCTTCCTCACCTTGCAGCCCTCACATGAGCTGACTCCGTAATGGTATCCAGAGGACTTGTCCTGGCACACGAAGCAGGGTTTGTAGATGCGTGGTGGGGGAGGTGGAGAGGGAGAGCTGGGGACCATCTCCTCAGAGCTGGTGCTCTGGGTCTCCACCGCTACAGAGAGAAGAGTAAAGAGGTTTATTTGTTGATTGATTTTATTACTTTTTAGCTTGCAGTCGAATAGAGTTGTTAGCGAGCCTTTATGGTGCAGTTTCATTCACTCATGTTAAGGTTAGAACACACCAATTAAAGACAGGCGAGAGGTTTTGGCTGACTATTGGTGGGGAGAAGACTGACATTTTACATTTAGGGTTTGTGTGTCAGGGGGTGCAGATGCTCTTATCCAGAGCGACTTACAGTTCTGCATTCATCTTAAGACAGCAAGGTGGGACAACCACATCCCTGGCATAGAAAGTACACTTTTCCTCAATAAAGTAGATAGCAAACTCAGAGCAGGTAAGAGGTAGGAGGTAGGAGGTAGGAGGTAGTAAAGGAAAGAGTCACTGTTAGTTCACTAAAGGCTTTTCATTTATTTTTATTTAGGATGGGGTGCGAGGGGGGTGCTGTGGGATTTTTTGGGATACACTTTGAAGAGGTAGGGTTTCAAATGTTTTCAGAAGATGGGCAAGGACTCTGCTGTCCTAGCTTCAGGGGGAAGCTGGTTCCACCAATGGGGTGCCAGGACAAAGAAGAGCTTGGACTGGGCTGAGCGGGAGCTGCCCTCCTGTAGGGGTGGAAAAGACCAGAGGTGGAAGGACGGCGTACTCGGGTTGGGGGTGTAGGGTTTTAGCATAGAACCCCCCCCCCCCCCCCCCCCCCCGAGCATGGCCCTCAGGTCACAGATCAGAGATTAGTGTGCCTTTTAGAGCTGGGAGGGGCTCAGATTGACAGAGGTAAAGAAAACAAACAGTTTAACAGCAGGCAGATAACTGACAATAAGTGGAGGCGTAATTGATTAGATTGACAGATCTCAGTCTCTGATAAGGACTGGTAGCTGAATGGGCAGGGCTGTTGCAGCAGCTAGGGATTCCTCAGTCATTCCAAAACAGCCCACTGACTGACTCACTGAGACCGGCATCCACTTAACACAACCTCAGGACAAATCTAGCACACACCTGACAAGGTAGCTAAGGTGTAGGGAGATGAGAGACCAAAATGTAGAAAGAAGTCTCACTGCTGCAGACTGCAGACTTCTGCCAACCCTGTTCAAACCCAGTCATACAAGCTGATTGTCGTACCACTGACGTCACATGCTCCTGATGTTCTAAATAAGGTCATTGTGCACTGAGCTATGCATTGTATGGATTCCATAAACCATAAGCCACACACTCACACAGGAGCACAAAACACAACATGCACACCGGCGCACATTCGCATTACATACCCACACACACCAGGCCCTCAAACATGCTAGTTAACATTGCAAACTCTCAGTAAGAGACACACCCCTCCCTAATAACACTTCTTTCAACTTTCACGCCCCGGTCGCCCCTCAAACTTCAACCTCCAAATTTCTCCAGCCCCAGCCTCCAAAACACACCACCCCCTGACACACAAACCCTATTTTCTCTTGTTTCCTGGCCCTAAATTCCTCAGCTAGGCCCTGGCAGGGTTTAATAGTGGGCCAGGCTTATGAACTGGCCTATAAAGGCAGTCTCATAGCTGGCCAGGCCTTTATTAGGATTCAGTCACCTTGGGCAGTTATTCACACCAGCAGCTGTAGGCCCAGGCCCATAAAAAAAGCAGCACCAATCATAAAATAAAAAACAGGGAGGCTAAAATTCTAACCTTTACTGCCCACACCACCCCCTAGCACCTTCAATGAAAACCACAGGGCTAGCCTAAACTACCTATACCCCACCCCCTCCTCAGTCCCCCTATCCACCTCTAGTCCCACTTCCCTCCTCCAGTCCCCCTTCCCTCCGCAGTCCCCCTTCCCTCCTCCAGTCCCCCTTCCCTCCTCCAGTCCCCCTTCCCTCCTCCAGTCCCCCTTCCCTCCTCCAGTCCCCCTTTCCACCTCTAGTCCCCCTTCCCTCCTCCAGTCCCCCTTCCCTCCTCCTGTCCCCATTCCCTCCTCCAGTCCCCCTTTCTACCTCTAGTCCCCCTTCCCTACTCCAGTCCCCCTTCCCTCCTCCTGTCCCCCTTCCCTCCTCCAGTCCCCCTTCCCTCCTCCAGTCCCCCTTCCCTCCTCCAGTCCACATTCCCTCCTCCAGTCCCCCTTCCCTCCTCCAGTCCCCCTTCCCTCCTCCAGTCCCCCTTCCCTCCTCTTGTCCCCATTCCCTCCTCCAGTCCCCTTTCCCTCCTCTTGTCCCCATTCCCTCCTAAAGTTTCCCTTCCCTCCTCCAGTCCCCCTTCCCTCCTCCTGTCCCCATTCCCTCCTCCAGTTCCACTTCTCTCCTCCAGTTCCCCTTCCCTCCTCCAGTCTTCCTTCCCTCCTCCAGTCTTCCTTCCCTCCTCAGTCCCCCTTCTCTCCTCCTGTCCCCATTCCCTCCTCCAGTTCCCCTTCTCTCCTCCAGTCCCCCTTCCCTCCTCAGTCCCCCTTCCCTCCTCAGTCCCCCTTCCCTCCTCCAGTCTTCCTTCCCTCCTCAGTCTCCCTTCCCTTCTCTCCTCTCCTGTTTCCCTCCTCTCCCCCTTCTCTCGCACCCTGGGCTCAAACCAAACCACCAGCTTGCCTTTTGACAACTACTACTGCTACTACAACAACTCCTCCTACTACTACTGCTACTACTATTACTACTACTACCACCACTACTACTACTGCTACTGCTAGTACTACCACCATTAGTACTAGTGCTACTACTACAACTACTACTACTACTGCTACCACAACAACTACTGCTACTCCTACTTCTACTCCTACTGCTACTACTTCTCCTGCTACTCCTACTGCTACTACTACTGCTACTACTACCACCACTACTCCTACTGCTACTACCACTACTAGTACTGCTACTACCACTACTACTACTACCACTAGTACTACTGCTATTCCTACTGCTACTACCTCTGCTACTACTACCACTACTACTACTACTACTTCTACCACTACTACTACTACTACTACTACTACAACAACTCCTCCTCCTCCTACTAGTACTACTGCTACTACTACCACCACCACTACTACTGCTACTACTACTACTACTACTACTGCTACTACCACTACTACTACTACAACTACTGCTACCACTACTACTACTACTACAACTCCTCCTCCTTCTACTACTGCTACTACTGCTACTACTACCACCACTACTACTGCTACTACTACCACCAACACCACTACTACTACTACTACTACTACTACTACTACTACTACTACTACTCCCACTATTACTAATACTACTACAACAACAACAACTCCTCCTACAACTACTGCTACTCCTACTGCTACTACTACTCTTACTACTACTGCTACTACTACCACCACCACTACTACTACTACTACTTCTCATACTATTACTACTACTTCTCCTACTACTACTACTACTACTACTACTACTACTACTACTACTACTACTGCTACTACTGCTACTACTACCACCACTAATTGTACTACTGCTACTACTTATCCTACTACTACTACTACAACAACTCCTCCTACTACTACTACTACTGCTACTACTGCTACTACTACCACCACTACTACTACAACTTCTGCTACCACGCCTACTACTACTACTTCTCCTACTCCTACTACTACCACCTCTACTACTACTACTACTACTACTACTACTACTACTGCTACTCCTACTGCTACCACTACCACTTCTACTGCTGCTACTACAACAACAACTCCTCATACTACTGCTACTACTCCTACTACTTCTCCTACTACTACTACTACTACTGCTACTACCACCACTAATACTACTACTGCTACCACCACTACTACTACTTCTCCTCCTACTACTACTGCTACCACCACTACTACTATTACTGCTACTCCTACTGCTACTACTACCACCACTACTACTACTGCTACTACTACTACTACTACTGCTACCACGACTACTACTACTTCTCCTACTCCTACTACTACCATTACTACTACTGCTACCACTTCTACTACTGCTACTACAACTCCTCATACTACTGCTACTTCTATTACTACTAGTACTATTACTACTACTGCTACTACTACTACTACAACTACTTATCCTACTCCTACTACTACCATTACTACTACTGCTACCACTTCTACTACTGCTACTACAACTCCTCATACTATTGCTACTATTGCTACTACTATTACTACTACTACAATTACTCCTACTACTGCTACTATTACTGCTACTACTACTACTACTTACTCCTGCTCATTCTACTACTACTACTATTACTGCTATTGCTACTACTACTACTACTGCTGCTGCTACTACTACTACTACTACTGCTACTGCTACTACTACTACTACTACTGCTGCTACTACTACTGCTGCTACTACTGCTGCTACTACTACTACTGCTACCACTACTACTACTACTCCTACTACTATTACTACTATTACTACTACTACTACTACTACTACTACTGCTACTACTACTACTACTACTACTACTACTACTACTACTGCTACTGCTACTATTACTGCTACTACTAATACTACTGTTACTACTACTACTATTGCTCTTACTACTGCTACTATTACTGCTACTACTACTATTACTACCACTACTACTACTACTACTACTACTACTACTACTACTCCTACTACTATTACTACCACTACTACTACAACTATTACTCATACTACTACTCATACTGCTAGTACTACTACTCCTACTGCTACTACTACTATAACTATTACTACTACTACTACTACTACTACTACTACTACTCCTACAACTGCTACTACTGCTACTACTACTACTCCTACTGCTACTACTACTATAACTATTACTACTACTACTACTACTACTACTACTACTACTACTACTCCTACAACTGCTACTACTACTACTACTACTACTACTACTACTACTACTACTACTACTACTACTACTACTACTACTACTCCTACTGCTACAACTACTACTATAACCATTACTACTACTACTACTACTACTACCTACAACTGCTACTACTGCTACTACTACTACTCCTACTGCTACTACTGCTACTACTACTACTACTGCTACTGCTACTATTACTGCTACTACTAATACTACTGTTACTACTACTACTACTATTGCTCCTACTTCTGCTACTATTACTGCTACTACTACTATTACTACCACTACTACTACTACTACTACTCCTACTACTATTACTACCACTACTACTACAACTATCACTCGTACTACTACTCCTACTGCTACTACTACTACTCCTACTGCTACTACTACTACTACTCCTACTGCTACTACTACTATAACTATTACTACTACTACTACTACTACTACTCCTACAACTGCTACTACTGCTACTACTACTACTCCTACTGCTACTACTATTACTACCACCACTACGGCTACTACAACTATTACTACTACTACTACTACTCCTTCTGCTACTACTATTACTACCACCACTACTACTACTACTACTATTACTACTACGACAACTCCTACTACTACTACTACTACTGCTACTACTACTGCTACTGCTACTGCTACTACTACTACTACCACATCTACTACTACTAATACCACTACTATTACTACTACTCCTGCTAGAGATAATCATTGACGATACTGACAGCAATATGTCAGCTATCTGACACTTACTGCTTTCTGTTCAACATTTTTTCACATCAAACGATATTCAAATTCCTTTGCTTAAATTCAACCTATCTTACTGCTGCTAATACTGCAACTAGATTATAATTGACGATAAACAGCAGTGATACAGTATGGAATCTGAGAGCCATTTGACCACTTAATGCAAATAATATTTTTTTATATACATTTTACATCAAACTATATTGTAATTCCTTAGCCTAAATCCATTAAAAACCTATTTGACCTTACTGATACTGCTGCTGCTGATACTGGAGCTAATCATTGATGATAAGTACAGCAGCAATATGTTATTGGATTGGAGAGCCATTTGTCACTAGCTGCTTACTGTATGCTTTTCTTATACATTTTCATATCAAACTAACCGTATTCTAAGTCTACAGCCTAAATTCCTAAATGTCTAACAGCTTCATTGTGCTTGAGGAAAATGTGTTTTAGATCAGTCTCAGGAACAGTCCCAATACTGAAGTAACACATCAACCTCTCTACTCTAACCATTCGTTAAAACAGATGACTGTGTCTGTGACCCAAATGGACACCTTTTCCCTATTGTGCACTACTTTGGACCAGAGCCCTATGGGCCCAGGTCAAAAACGGTGCTCTAAATAGGGAATAGGGTGCTATTTGGTATGCACACTGCTTCCGCAGCAGTTCATCTCATATGTATATATTGTATTTTATACCATCTATTGCATCATGCCTATGCCGCTCGGTCATCGCTCATCCATATATTTATATGTATATATTCTTATTCCATCCTTTTAGATTTTTGTGTATTAGGTAGTTGTTGTGGAATTGTTAGATTACTTGTTAGATATTACTGCACTGTAGGGACTAGAAGCACAAGCATTTCGCAACACTCACATCAACATCTGCTAACCATGTGTATGTGACCAATAAATTTGATTTGATTTTGAGTTGCAGCAATCCTCTTGGCCCTGTATGTTACAAACACTATAGCATTCGGTTAGGTATTACTGCACTGTTGGAACATAAGCATTTAGCTATACCGGCAAAAACATCTGCATAATATGTATATTTGACATTTGATTTGACAATTTGATTTGAACACAGGGTCAGAGAAGAGTTCAGTTGGTAGAGCATGGTGCTTGCACTGCCTGGGTTGTGGGTTCGATTCCCGGGGCCACCCATACATAAAACGTATACACACATGACTGTAAATTGCTTTGGATAAACGGGTAAATGGCATGTATTATTACTTTTTAGTAGAACCTCAGTGAGTGTGGTGTGAACTTTTATGCAATACTAACAGCAGTAAACAAGACTCTGGGGCGATGTGTTTGACAAGTCCTTTGATAAGGACAAACCCTGTGTAGGAACAAGAAATGGATAGTAAATTAGATGGTCTGAGAGGCTGAGAGATTGAACAAGAGTGAGAGAAAGAGAGGGGGGGGGGGGGGAGAGGGAGAGAGAGAAACTAGGACAGCGGAGAACATAAAAATCAATCTGGATCTGTCAACAACATGAACTGGTTCCTGCCATAGTAGAATAGAACCTGACTCCTGTTCTCTCTCTCTCTCTCTCACACACGCACACACACACACACACACACACACACACACACACACACACACACACACACACACACACACACACACACACACACACACACACACACACACACACACACACACACACACACACACACACACACACACACACACACACACACACACACACACATACACACACACACACATTATAAGATGGTGCCGACAGATATGGCAGCTCTGCTTTTAGCTCCTAAGGAACTTTGCAATATTTCGTTTTTTAGTGTGTTATTTGTTACATTATTAGCCCAGATTTTTTTGTATTATTGTATACAGCCGGAAACAACTTTAGGATATCAGAGTGGTGGTAGCTCACGAGCATTACGACTAGGAATACGACTTTCCAAGTTGGATCCTTTGTTCGTGCCCCCCATTTAACTTATTCCAGAGGCTGCTCCAAAACATCGCCGGCGGAGAAGAGGTATTCGGAGTGGACTTCTAGTCCGACTCAAGAGGCGTGCACACCATCCACCGCTTCAGAATATATTACTCGCTACTGTTCAGTCTCTGGATAATAAAGTAGATGAGCTCAGGGTGAGGATCTCCTTCAAGAGACATCAGGGATTGTCACATACTCACAGAAACATGGCTCTCTCGGGATATACTGTCCCCGTCCATACAGCCAGCTGGGTTCTCAAAACATTACACAGACAGAAATAAAGAACTCTCTGGGAAGAAAGGCAGGGGTGTATGTTTCATGATGAACTACCCTTGGTGTGATTGTGATAACATACAGATACTCAAGTCCTTCTGTTCACCCAAATTTGAATACTTCACAATCAAATGCCAATCATATTACCTCCCAAGAGAATTCTCTTTGGTTATAGTCACAGCCGTGTATATTCCCGCTCAAAACAATACCAAGACGGTCCTCAAAGAACTACAGTGGACTTTATGAAAATTGGAAACCACATATCTTGAGGCCACATTTATTGTAGGAAAACGCTACCGAAGTTCTACCAACACATTGACGGTAGTACTCGTGCTGGTAAACCATTGTACCGCTACTACTCAACTTTTCGAAATGCCTACAAGGCCCTTTCCCGCCCTCCCATCGGCAAATCTGATTGCAACTCCATTTTGCTTCTCATTTCCTATAGGCAGAAACTCAAACAGGAAGTACCCCTGCTAAGGTCTATTCAATGCTGGTCTGACCAATCGGAATGCATGTTTCCAGATTGTTTTGATCACGCCGACTGGGATATGTTCCGGGTAGCCTCTGAGAATAACAGAATACACCGATACGGTGAGTCAGTTCATCAGGAAGTGTATAGGAGATGTTGTATCTAGTGTGACTATTAAAACCTACCCAAACCATAAACCATGGATAGATGGCAGCATTCGCGCAAAACTGAAAAATGAACCACTGCATTTAACCATGGCAAGGTGACTGGGAATATGGCCAAATATAAACAGTGTAGTTATTCCCGCCATAAGGCAATCAAACAAGCAAAACGTTAGTATAGGGACAAAGTGGAGTCGCAATTCAACGGCTCAGACATTAACTACAAATGGAAAACCAGCCACGTCGCGGACACCAACGTCTTGCTTCCGGACAAGCTAAACACCTTCTTCGCCAGCTTTGAGGATAACACAGCGCCACATACACAGCCCACTACAAAGGACTGTGGGCTCTCCTTCTCCTTGGCCGACATGAGTAAGACATTTAAGCCTGTTAGCCCTCGCAAGGCTGCCGGCCCAGACGGCATCCCTAGCCGCGTCATCAAAGCATGCGCAGACCAGCTGGCTGGAGTGTTTACAGACATATTCAATCTCTCCCTATCCCAGTCTACTGTCCCCACTTACTTCAAGATGTCCACCATTGTTCCTGTACCCAAGAAAGCAAAGGTAACTGAACTAAATGACTATCGCCCCATAGCACTCACTTCTGTCATCATTAAGTGCTTTGTGGGGCTAGTTAAGGATCATATCACCTCCACCCTACCTGACACCCTAGACCCACTTCAATTTGTTTACCGCCCCATATAGATCCACAGACGATGCAATCGCCATCGCTCTGCACACTGCCCTATCCAAGAGGAATACCTATGTAAGAATGCTGTTCATTGACCATAGCTCAGCATTCAACACGGGTTCCAAGCTCATCTGGGCCCTGGGTCTGAACCCAGCCCTGTGCAACTGGGTCTTGGACTTCCTGACGGGCCGTCCCCCAGGTGGTGAGGGTAGGAAACAACACCTCCACTTTGTGGATCCTCAACACAGGAGCCCCACAAGGGTGTGTGCTCAGCCCCCTCCTGTACTCCCTGTTTACCCATGACTGCGTGGCCACGCACGCCTCAAACTCAATCCTCAAGTTTGCAGACAACACAACAGTAGTAGGCTTGATTACCAACAATGAAGAGACAGCCTACATGGAGGAGGTGAGGGCCCCAGTAGAGTGGTGCCAGGAGAATAACGTCTCACTCAATGTCAACAAAATAAAGGAGCTGATCGTGGACTTCAGGAAACAGCAGAGGGAACATGCCTCTATCCACATTGATGGGACCACAGTGGAGCAGTGGAAAGCTTCAAGTTCCTCGGCGTACACATCACTAACAGTCTGAAATGGTCCACCCATATAGACAGTGTGTTATAGAAGGCGCAACAACGCCTCTTCAACCTGAGGAGGCTGAAGAAAACCCTCACAAACTTTAACAGATGCTTCCACCTCGTTAAGCAACCCTGCACCTTAGAGGCTGCTGACCTATAGACATAGACTTGGAATCCCTGGCCACTTTAATAATGGAACACTAGTCACTTAAATAATATTTACATACTGCTTTACTCATCTCATATTTATACTGCATTCTATTCTACTGTATTTTAGTCAATGCCACTCCTAATATTTATATCTTTTTTAATTCCATTCTTTTACTTTTAGATTTGTGTTTATTGTTGTGAATTGTTTGATACTACTGCACTGTTGGAGCTAGGAACACAAGCATTTAGTTAGATACTACTGCACTGTTGGAGCTAGGAACGCAAGCATTTAGCTACACCCTCAATAATATCTGCTAAATACGGTATGTGTATGTGACCAATAATTATTTTATTTTATTTGACAAACACACACGCTCCATACCTATCCAAATATCCCTCCACATTTACCCCACCCCAGGCAAGATGGCCCACTTGAATGATGACATGGAGCTATTCAATCAACCCCCCCTGTCCATGTCTCTTCCTGTCACTCACTGTCTCCCAAACCCAGCTCATCTTTGTTTAGAGAAAAAAAGGCCTCTGAAATGAGAGGCCCTCTTATCAGTTCTGAAACCTGGGCCTCAGTTTGCATGACAATCTTCCTCCGGAGAGCTGAAGGCTGGTGATGGACGAGAGGAAGGGAGGGGAGGGGAGGGGAGGGGAGGGGAGAGTTAGCCGCTGCTCATTTCCTACATTTCGTACTAAGTATCAGTTTACCTCTAATCCCTATCTCTCAGTGGCCTCTGTACACACATGGTCCAGCTGCACTGCCATGACTTACACTAATCCCAGAGTCACGCGCACACGTTCATGCGCACACACGCAGAAGCACACATGCTGGGACACACACACACACCTTCAGCCTCTATCTGCGGAGTAACATCCTTACACTGTACCTCATTAGATGTGCTAAGTACACCAGACAGAAATAGACATGTAGCTGAAGGTCAATTGCATTAAATTCTAGGTCAACGTCAACTGGGCCAAATGACTTCCCTTGAAGTTCAACTGATACAATAGAAGAAGAGAAAGAAGAAAGGATACACAGGGAACCAAAGAGGAGGTGCTTTTTGGTTGACCATCAAAACCTGTCTGTTGTTTTGTGGTCTCTAGAAAAGAAGAGGAGCTGTGCTGTGATGTACAGCATGTGTCCAATAACAATTCAACTGTGAGCAAAGCAAAGGCATTACTGTGTTTCTGTGTTGTTGCGCAACCCTGGCTTTAACCGAGCAGCTAGCTAGCATATGACACCCTGGCAGAGGAACAACTATTCCTTCACAATAGGCTGCCTGCAGATTTGGTCTACGTGACTGTGGGTGTGATTGAATCTTCACTGGGACACTATTCCAGGGTGAGTCTTGGCATGTGAGGGAGTTAGTGTGTGTGTGTGTTTGTGCTTGTTATATGTGTGTTTGTGTGTGCTCGCAAGCATGCGTTCTTGCCTGCGTATGTATTTTTGTGTGCGTGCTCACGTGTATGCGAATAGAACTGTGGCCTCTTAGTTTAGAGTGGGCCCTCCCCCATTCAGTGGCTCTGCCCAGTCTCTGCAGACTAGACTCCATTTGATTTGCAAGTGGGATTCTCTGTTCACTCTGCTCTCTCTCCTGATTCACACGCTGTACTGTTCCAATGTGCCATGAAAGTATGTGCTAGTTGTAGTGATGTACAGGGATCTGTGTAGATAGAGCGGTACAGGTGGGAGTCTATCTGCATCTCTAACTTCCTTAAAGAACCCAGAGTACAGACCTGAAGCTGTATGTGTCTGTTATGGTCAGATACCAGACAGTGAGGCATGTGTGTCTGTTACGGTCAGATACCAGACAGCGAGGCATATGTGTCTGTTACGGTCAGATACCAGACAGCGAGGCTTGTGTGTCGGTTACGGTCAGATACTAGACAGCGAGGCATATGTGTCTATTACGGTCAGTTACTAGACAGTGAGGCTTGTGTGTCGGTTACGGTCAGATACTAGACAGTGAGGCATGTGTGTCGGTTAAGGTCAGATACCAGACAGCGAGGCATATGTGTCTATTACGGTCAGTTACTAGACAGTGAGGCTTGTGTGTCGGTTACGGTCAGATACTAGACAGTGAGGCATGTGTGTCGGTTAAGGTCAGATACCAGTTTTGCATGTGTACTGTGTGTACTGTGTGTGTGTGAGTGTGTGTGAGAGTGAGAGTGAGAGTGAGAGTGAGAGAGAGAGAGAGAGAGAGAGAGAGAGCGAGAGAGAGAGAGAAACACCTAGTAGTGTCTGGTATGTGTGTAGACTAGGTAGTGGCCACACAGAATGGCAAGGGGCACCAGATTGAGAAGCGGCTGTGGAACAGTGGGGCAGATAGACAATCTGGCACACTGGGCAGAGCCTCCCTACGATACCCCTGGCACCTCAACCCATGGCACCTCTACCCATGAGACTGTGGCACTGCAGGGAGAAAGGGCCATACTTTACTACTTGCACTACAGACAGGGAACTCTGGATGCTTCACATTTCTATGGATGTTTACTCCACCAAAATACCCCCACAATAGCCCCATATACTACCCACCACTGCGACCTGTATGCTCTCATTGGCTGGCCCTCGCTTCATATTCGTTGCCAAACCCACTGGCTCCAGGTCATCTGTAAGTCTTTGCTAGGTAAAGCCCTACCTTTGCTAGGTAAAGACTTTAAGCATCAGCTGTCTGAGCAGCTTACCAATCACTGTACCTGTACACAGCCATACTGTATGTTAATACCACACCCGACTTTTGCACCCCAGTATCTCTACTTGCACATCATCATCTGCACATCTATCACTCCAGTACTAATGCTAAATTGTAATTATTGTTGCCTCTCAGGCCTATTTATTGCCTTTACCTCTCTCTCTCTCAAGGCCCTCCAGCAGACGCATGTTTCCTTCCTCTTTTCATCACATTGCCTTTTTCCAGAAGATCTGATGCAATGCTTTATAGTCTCCCTCTGCGGTTTCATGGCTGTTCATATGGGTTGACAGTTCATGCACCAACCACGGGCTAACTTTTCCATCTTACTCACATCAGCTCTATACCCCTGTGGTTGAAACATTGCCAATAATGACATTGCTGTTCAAGCTCTATTGCTGTAAGCTCTCTTGAATCACTGTATACCTTTCAACCGGGAAAGTCAGGTCTCTATTGTGTGAGTTAAAGACACACACTGTTGAGTACGTGTGTGTGTGTCTGTGGGGGTTGCTTTCCTTCATTAAAGGTGCTGAGCGGTAGCAGTTCCTTTAACAGCTGTCAGAAAGCTCACTACCTGAACCCCCACCCCCACCCCCCCCCCACCCACCCCCCCCACCCCCCCCGCAAACACACACACACACACCCTCCTACTCTCCTCTCGCCTCCCAGCCTGGGGGCCCTGAGAGGCTTGCTGCCTTTGAAAGGAGGTCTGTGATAAAACTGGGCTGGCTGACCACTCAGAGGGGAAGAAATTATGAGAGGGAGAAGAGAGGAAAGGGAAGTGGAGTGGAGTGGAGTGGAGAGGAGAGGAGAGGAGAGGAGAGGAGAGGAGAGGAGAGGAGAGGAGAGGAGAGGAGAGGAGAGGAGAGGAGAGGAGAGGAGAGGAGAGGAGAGGAGAGGAGAGGAGGCACACTAACGTGGACAGACAGGAGCAGAGAACCCCCCAACCTAGAGAGGAGAGGAGAGGAGGCACACTAACGTGGACAGACAGGAGCAGAGAACCCCCCCAACCTAAACCACCCCACTGTCATAACCAACACAACGTCACAAAACACATACGCAGACATACCGTCTGAGAGAGAGAGAAAGAAAGAGAGAGAGAGAGCGAGGGGAGAGAGAGAGAGAAATGCACATATCATGTACATATATCAATCCCTGATCCACTAATGCGAACATAGCATAAATGGGTTTTTCAATATTTGAACACTTACACCTGGAGTTCGGAATTCTGACAAGTTTTATTCACATACAAGCACGCACACACACACACACGCACACACGCACACACACACACCTATGCCCTCTCTTCCAGACAAGGTCGGCAGCCCAGAGCAGAGCAGGAAGGCAGCAGGTGGGACTGGTAACTGCTTGTGTCCTCAGGGTCCATGTTAAAAGTGGAATTAGTCTTGGAGTCTCAGTCTGAGGCAGGCAGAGAGTTAAGCACACAGCACACTCCTTCTAACCAACCTTTCTTCTTTACAACACCTCGTAAAGAGCCTTTTGATTCTGGGCCTCATGGAGCCAGCCAAGCCAACAGCCAACATTTGGCACAGAGTAATCATCTTTCCTTTCCTTTCCTTCACCACACCACACCACCACACCACACCAGCCTGTCAAACCACACAGGGCTTCAAACTGAAAGCCATACTACACCAATCCACCCCCTTCCAGCCCCCGAGGCTGCCCAAAGACAGGGCCCTTTAAATGGTCCCAGACACCCTGACCTAAGAAGGTGTGGGCCGAAAGAGAAGAGAGGGCAACTAACAGAAGTGGGCATGTTAATAAAGGAACATCCCAAATAAAGTTTCAGTCAGATGTAATGATGTAACCAGATAAGGCTATTGATAAGGCAGATGATGGAGGAAGCAGACAGACAAGTCCATATGTCCAGATAGTCTCCCCCTACACCCCCCTGGTGAGCACCAGCCCACTGTTCATCTGGTCACTATGCCATGACAGAGAGTAGGCTTCTTCAGCAGCTGCTGTCTACAGTAACCCAGAGCTGCCAGAGCTACAGGCCTCAGCTATTACTCAGACAGACAGACAGACAGACAGACAGACAGACAGACAGACAGACAGACAGACAGACAGACAGACAGAAAACAAATATTATCTGGTGGTGAGGACAGAAGACATTTGTCTCTAGCCTGTCTTTGATCCCTGGGTTGTTGTCTCTCCTAAACTCCTTGTCTGTCTGTCTTTGGCACTGCAGCTAGCGCTACTGCAGCTAGCGCTACTGCAGCTAGCGCTACTGCAGCTAGCGCTACTGCAGCTAGCGCTACTGCAGCTAGCGCTACTGCAACTGCAGCTAGCGCTACTGCAGCTTGTTCAATTCATATTGCTTCCTCCCCACAACAATAGAAACCTGAAAAGTAGAAGTCAACGCTGCAGGCAGCCTGCTGTGGCATGATGTGAGGGAAAAGAGGATACCATAAACAACAACAGTATTACTAACTACTCTACTCTCAACAGCTGACTGGGGAGGGAAACCCTACACTCAGGAAAAAAAGTGCTATCTAGAACCTTAGCGTTCTTCGGCTGTTCCAGGTAGAACCCATTTGGTTCCAGGTAGAACCCTTATGGGGTTAATGTAGAACCCTTTCTACAGAGGGTTCTACATGGAACCCAAAATGATTCTACCTTATTCTATGGGGACAGCCAAAGAACCCTTTAGGAAACTTTTTTTCTAGGATTGCAAAAGTAATCCTTAGGATGTTGTTGGTACCAACACACACACACACACACACACACACACACACACACACAGACACACACACACACACACACACACACACACACACACACACACACACACACACACACACACACACACACACACACACACACACACACACACACACACACACACAGCCAGCACAAAGTCACAAAACAAATACGCAGACATATGAGTGCATGCACACTGTCTGAGAGAGAGAGAGAGAGAGGAAGAAGGAGAGAGGGAGAGAGAGAGAGATGTGATTTGTGGCTGAGAAATAATTTGATAGCTATCAGGGGCTTTTTGTACTGAGAATCCTAATTTGCACTCTATTTCCTATGGCTGGCCTATGGGCCCTGGTCAAAAGTAGTGCACTATATACGGAATAGGGTGCCATTTGAGATGTAACCTAAGTAGTGCTTTGACTTCCCCCTGCTTGCAGTTAGCCTGACCTGGCAGTGGCACAGACACCAGTTACATCAGATGGCAAGACAGAGCCTGAGAAACTTCTGCTTTGAGCAACAGAAAATATAAAAATCATGTGTTTCTGTATGTGTGTGGCTCCTAGTTTTCACTTTTGCTTGGCAACCAACTGACTAAGGGAAGGGGTTGCCTAACGTTCACTATAGATTTCAGTAGCACCATAGTCACCTAGAGAGGAAGAGCCTCTCATTAAGAAGTTAAACCACAATGGCATTGTATTATATCCCTAGGCTCTACCTCTCTAGCTGGCTGGTTGTCAGAGATGTTGCTAATGCTAAAGAGGTAGCTAGCTGTCTGATAATCACTCTGCCTGTTCACAAGCTGACTACAGCACTACAGCACACTTCCATTGAGAAAGATGGATGTTTGGAGTAGAAGACCGAGAGGATTGAGCCAGGACACTTGAAGTGTGTGTGTGTGTGTGTGGGTGTGAATGCAGTTCTGATGTTGGCAGACAGTGTTCCTAGGGCCCACTGAGACCCGTAGTACTGAGCCAAGGTACGCACACACACACGTACACAAAAGGCACACCTTTTAGTGCAGACATGGCAACACATGGCCGTTCTTCATCAGTGATCACACTTCCAAAACATACACACAGCAGAGATGGCAGAGTGGCTGTATGGCACAGAACCTGGGGTGCCTGGCCCCAACCCAAGCCCCAGTCACCTTCCACCAGTCTGCTGCGATAATGGGGATAAATACACACCACTAGCGCTCGATGCCAAACAGTGTCTGTCTGTTGCGTGAACACAACCCATTCACACAGAGTGGAGTCGCCTGTACTCTCCCCCTTCTCTCCCTCCCTCCCTCTCTCCATGTCTGGCCTGAGCCTCTCATAACAGTGGGCCCTGGCAACGGTGGAGCCAAGCCGTCAGTCAATAACACGCTGGTAACAGAACCTCTCCACTCACACTGAGCTCACACATGCTTCCAGACTGACACACAAACACACAAACACCGGCGCGTCTGCCCAGTGCCCACGCCTCAGCAGAGTGGGGAAGAGTGCATCACAGGCAAACTCCGCTGTAACGGGTGTCGTCGTCTGAAGAGGAAGAATCGGACCAAAGCGCAGCGTGGTAAGTGTTCATGACTTTTATTGAACTGAACACTGGAACAAAATAACAAAGAGACTAAACCAAACTGAAACAGTCCTGTCAGGTGCAGAAAACACTAAACAGAAAATAACTACCCACAAAACATAGGTGGGATAAAGCTACCTAAGTATAGTTCCCAATCAGAGACAACGATAGTCAGCTGTCCCTGATCAAGAACCATCCCCGGCCAAAACAAAGAAATACAAAACATAGAAAAAAGGAACATAGAATTCCCACCCAAATCACACCCTGACCAAACCAAATTAAAGACAATAAAAGCTCTCTAAGGTCAGGGCGTGACATCCGCTCACAGCAAACAAGCAACAAGATCTCACGGTTTAACCAATTTGATTTCAGATTCTGATGTTTATCCACGTTTCTCCAAACGTCAAATTTCAAAGTTGTTCCAAACATTACATTTCAACGTGTTTTTCACACCCTGGGTTTACTCCTCCTGCCCAGCATCATTCTGTTTCTCCAAATGTTACATTTCGAAGTTAAAGGTTAAAGGACAGGTTGCACGATATTTCCACAAAATCAGAATTGCAATAGCACTCCCTTTTTGTCATTTCCCGACATCCTCAAGACATGGACAGACGTCCAATTTCAAAGTCAATCTTGAGCAATCTGCCTGAAACAAGCACAATGCCAACAGGGATGGGTGGCAGCAAGACACACTTCCTTTGTGCCCACCAACCAACCAGTGAAAGCACTCTGTTTGTGAAAGCATTTTGAGGACCACAATAGAAATAAGTCCTTGACATGTCATAGCACTGCAAACCATTCCAACCAAGCTCTTTGAAAGCCCTTATCTTCCTTCCACTGTCATGAGTCATGGACCGAATTTTAACCCTATTCCCCCTATTCCCCATATAG
The DNA here is from genome assembly GCF_013265735.2 of Oncorhynchus mykiss. NCBI lineage: Eukaryota > Metazoa > Chordata > Actinopteri > Salmoniformes > Salmonidae > Oncorhynchus > Oncorhynchus mykiss. The sequence goes on from NC_048573.1 coordinate 64,909,161, forward strand.
GGCACCACTATCACAAAAGTAGTGCACTATGTAGGGAATAGGTTGCTATTTGGGAAACAGTTGTTTAACTTGGGAGGGTTAGGGGTAGTTGACTAACTTGAGGTTGAGGTTAGAGTTAGTTGTGTATCTTGAGGTTGGGGTTATTGTTAGTTGTGTAACTTGAGGTTACACAAGTAGGTAGCTAGCTAGCTAGCTTTGAAGCCATGGATTCAAATCAAATCAAATGATATTAGTCACAGGTGTAGACCTTACAGTGAAATGCTTACTTACGAGACCCTAACCAACAATGCAGTACAAAAAATAATAAGAAATAAAAGTAACAATTAATGAAAGAGCAGCAATAAAATAACAATAGTGAGACTATATACAGGGGGGTACCGGAACAGAGTCGATGTGCAGGGGCGCCGGTTAGTCGAGGTAATTGAGGTAACATGTACATGTCGGTAGAATTATTAAAGTGACTATGCATAGATGATAACAACAGAGAGCAGCAGCGGTGTAAAAAAAGGGGGGTGGAATGCAAATGGTCTGGGTAGCAATTTCATTAGATTTTCAGGAGTTCTATGACTTGGGGGTAGGGTTAGGGTTAGGGTTGGGGGTAGCTGTTTAGAAGCCTCTTGGACCTAGACTTGGCGCTCTGGTACAGCTTGCCGTGCGGTAGCAGAGAGAACAGTCTATGACTAAGGTGGCTGGGGTCTTTGACAATTTTTAGAGCCTTCCTCTGACACCGCCTGGTATAGAGGTCCTGGGTGGCAGGAAGCTTTGCCCCAGTGTTGAACTGAGCCGTACGCACTACCCTCTGTAGTGCCTTGCGGTCAGCAGCCGAGTAGTTGCCCTACCAGGCAGTAATGCAACCAGTCAGAATGCTCTTGACGGTGCAGCTGTATAACTTTTTGAGGATCTGAGGACCCATTCCAAATCTTTTCAGTCTCCTGGGGGGAATAGGTTTTGTCATGCCCTCCTCACGACTATCTTGGTGTGCTTGGACCATGCTAGTTTGTTGGTGATGTGGACACCAAGGAACTTGAAGCTCCCAACCACTACAACCCCGTCGATGAGAATGGGGGCGTACTTGGTCCTCCTTTTCCTGTAGTCCACAATCATCTCCTTTGTCTTGATAACATTGAGGGAGAGGCTGTTGTCCTGGCACTACACGGCCAGTTCTCTGACCTCCTCCCTTTTGGCTGTCTTGTCATTGTCGGTGATCAGGCCTACCATGTTGTGTCATTGGCAAACTTAATGATGGTGTTGGAGTCGTACCTCGCCGTGCAGTCATGAGTGAAAAGGTAGTACAGGAGGGGACTGAGCATGCACCCCTGAGGGGCCCCTGTGTTGAGGATCAGTGTGATGGATGTGTTGTTTCCTACCATTACCACCTGAGGGCGACCTGTCAGGAAGTCCAGGATCCAGTTGCAGAGGGGGGTGTTTAGTCCCATGGTCCTTAGCTTATTGATGAGCTTTGAGGGTACTATGGTGTTGAACGCTGAGCTGTAGTCAATGAATAGCATTCTCACATAGGTGTTCCTTTTGTCCAGGTGGGAAAGGAAAGTGTGGAGTGCATAAGAGATTGCATCATCTGTAAATCTGTTAGGGCGGTATGCAAATTGGAGGGGGTCTATAGTTTCTGGGATAATGGTGTTGATGTGAGCCATGACCAGCCTTTCAAAGCACTTCATGGCTACAGATGTGAGTGCTACGGGTCGGTAGTCATTTAGGCAGGCTACCTGTTTTTGTGCACAGGGACTATGGGGGTCTGCTTAAAACATGTTATTACAGACTCGGACAAGGAGAGTTTGAAAATGTCAGTGAATACAATTTCCAGTTGGTCAGCGCATGCTTGCAGACACGTCCTGGTAATCTGCCCTGCGGTCTTGTGAATGTTGACCTGTTTTAAAGGTCTTACTCACATCGGCTGCAGAGAGAGTGATCACACAGTCTTCTGGAACAGCTGGTGCTCTCATGCATGTTTCAGTGTTATTTGCCTCAAAGTGAGCATAGAAGTAGCTTAGCTCATCTGGTAGGCTTGTGTCACTGGGAAGCTCTTGGCTGTGCTTCCCTTTGTAGTCTGTAATGGTTTGCAAGCCCTGCCACATCTGACGAGGGTCAGAGCTAGTGTAGTATACTTTGATCTTAGTTCTGTATTGACGTTTTGCCTGTTTGATGGTTTGTCGGAGAGCATAGCGGGATTTATTAAAAGCTTCCAGGTTAGAGTCCCTCTCCTTGAAAGTGGCAGTTCTAGCCTTTAGCTCATGGCTTCTGGCTGGGGCATGTACGTACGGCCACTGTGGGGATGACGTCATCAATGCACTTATTGATGAAACCAATGACTGATGTGGTGTACTGCTCAATGCCATTGGAGGAATCCCAGAACATATTGTGCACCTTCCATTGAATAGCTAAGTATACACCCAGCTATTGATTGATGTTTTCCTTTTGCAAACAGGGCAGAGGAAAGCAACATTCACTTCCACAAATGCTGTTTACATTGATATCCATACTTAATGAAGCACTTAAGGGACCTTAATGGACCTCATGGGCACCCTTAACTATTTCACTTAATTTAAGATTCAACTTAAAATGTTTTCCGCAACTGACAGTTAAGGGAACTTTAAGGGAATAGATGAGGTGGAAATTGACTTAAGATGTTTTATGCAACCGGGACCGGAACCCCAATAAGTTGAATCAGGTATATTTGCTGTGCCTTGCTAGAGGAGGGGTGATAGAAGCATGCTGATATGCCCATAAACAAAACAGTCCTTTCTCGCTCCATCTGCAAACACAACAGGTTACTTTTCTTGCCTCTTTCATAATCTCCTGCAAAGCAACAATTTATTCTATCAGCTCCAGGAGTTTTGAATTTAGGATCAAGTGTCTCGTTGAATTTTCAGAAGGCTTGCTCCTCACACAGTCTTGTGGACTTGCCAGAATCATTGAATAACTACACCAATGCTTCTCTGTTTTTATGCTCATTGGATGAGGTTGCCACGTTTCTGCTCTTCTCAAGCACAATGCTAAAGTTGGTTTTCCTTGGGAAGAGGTTGTCGTTGGCAATGTTGACGTGCAGCTATTGTTACTGCTAGCTGGTGGCTGTCTCTCACCTTGTCTTTATCCTCAAATAGTTTGTATGCTTCTTTGGGAGCGCTGATCAGATAAACTTTTAAGTTGGGAGTTTTTTTCCCCCTTTGATCTCTGTACCACACACTACACTCTTAGACAAAAAAAGGTTCCTCTGGAACCTTAAATGGTTCTTCAATTGTTCCCATAGGAAAACCCTTTGAAGAACCCATTTTGATTGCAGGTAAAACCCTTTTGGGTTCCCTGTAGAACACTTTCTACAGAGGGTTCTACACAGAACCCAAAAGGATTCAACCTGGATCCCAAACGGGTACTCCTATGGGGACAGCTGAAGAACCCTTTTGCAACCCTTTTTTCTAAGAATGTTCTGACACTCCAATACATTTACTTTTGTCTCTCAGCAATGTAATCAAAATAATCCCATGCAGGGCTTTTCCGTTTTTCGACCAACCACTGGTTTTGGGTTTGCTGCCGCCATTGATCACGCTCCGTGCTTGCCCTTGGGATTTCTTCCCTGTTACCGTGCATTTCCACTGGTGATAGCTAGTAGACTAATAGCACAAGCTAGCCCTATTTGTATTGCCATCTCCTGGCAGAATGTTCCTGCCAGATTCAGAAGTTCGAAAACCCCATTAGAAGAAAATGCCTGAAAACCCCATTCGATTTTTGCCCAAAATTTACTAAATAGTTTTTTCATTTTTTATGTAGTTACATTTTTCATTTACTATAATAACCTTGGTGTGCGACAAAGACATGTAGAGGCCTTGGTATACTTCTATTAGACATATACTAGGTCAGTGCAGGAATAGTAGACAAACATTTGATAGAAAGTACAGGCTAAAAATAACACACATCCCAGATCCAATGCTGGCTGTAAGTTATGTAAGACTTGTCTGTATGTGGTGGTTGGACCTGGGTGCAAATGAGAAGATGTAAATCTACCTGTGTGTGTGTGTGTGTGTGTGTGTGTGTGTGTGTGTGTGTGTGTGTGTGTGTGTGTGTGTGTGTGTGTGTGTGTGTGTGTGTGTGTGTGTGTGTGTGTGTGTGTGTGTGCGTGTGTGGGTGCGTGCGTGCGTTGATGTGTGTGTGTGTGTGTACGTCCGAGTGTGTGTGTGTAAGACCTCGCTAGTGTCTGTGTGCCCATAATCCAAATCCCTAGCGCTGGGACTGCTATGTCAGATCCACAGCCAGCCAGAGAGGGTTAGGGTTAGGCAGGACTTCCCAGGCTAGATTCCACAGTCCCTTGCTGGAATCCAGCTCTGTGCTGTCATGACAGCTTATAGCCCGTCTGTCTACAAGCAGTGTCACACTGTAAAGTGTTAATACAACAGATCGGCCTGTCAGTCTAATCACCATAACCTGTATGGGCCCCAGTCACCTCACATGCACTGACTAGCCTTGTCTTCTTAGGGCTCAGACACAATAGAGTTTGTTGGTGTTTGTTGGCTACTTAGCACGCATAAAAATAGTCTGTCCTCGGTTGCAACACTCCCTACCGAGTTCCAAACTGCCTCTGGAAGCAACGTCAGCACAATAGTTGTTCGTCGGGATATTCATGAAATGGGTTTCCATGGCCGAGCAGTCGCATACAACCCCATCGAACACCCTTGGGGTGAATTGAGGCAGGCCTAATTTCCCAACATCAGTGCCCAACCTCACTAATGCTCTTATGGCTGAATGGAAGCAAATCCCTGCAGCAATGTTACAACATCTAGTGGAAAGCCTTCCCAGACGAGTGGAGGCTGTTATAGCAGCAAAGGGGGGACCAACTCCATATTAATGCCCATGCCCGTTCATCCACATGTCCACATACTTTTGGTCATGTAGGGGTGGCAGGTAGCTGAGTGGTTAGAGTGTTGGGCCAGTAACTGAAAGGTTGCTAAATCGAATCCCCGAGCTGACAAGGTAAAAATCGGTCATTCTGCCCCTGAACAAGGCAGTTAACCCACTGTTCCTAGGCCGTCATTGTAAATAACAATTTGCTCTTAACTGACTTTCCTAGTTAAATACAGGTTTAAAAATAAATGTATTATAAGTTAAATTGATGTGCTGGAAAGTAATAGAAATAAGTTGAGAAAAAAAGTAACTAAAATAAATGAGTTTTAATCTCTTATGAATCAATTTGGTTCCCCTGTCTTGAATGTAGAAGTTATATTTTGCAATCCCCCAAAATAAATGTGATCTCTTTAAGGAGATGTTGAGTCAGTGAATCAGGTTGTCTCCATGGTAACCAGAGACTCTTTCTGTCTTACATGTCTTCAAACTACCGTAAAACCCTTAAGCATGCCCTTACCTAAGGAAAACGTTTGAGAGGCCCTAAACGTTTGAGAGATCCTGGATCAGCCAACCAAGATGGCATAGCAGTTGGAAGTGTGTGTTTGTTTTTGTCTTATCCCGTTTAAATAGCAGGACTTTATATCTACAAACTAAATATACTTTCCTGCAACCCGTCTCACCCAATGTGGTATGGATTCCTAATTTCTGAAACTTCCATCAGGAGCTAGCCAGCTAACTAGCTACTAGTCTTTGTTAGCAATGGCTAGCGGTCTTCAGCTTTTTCTCAGTCAGCATCCAGCATTAGTTCAGACAATACCTGCCAGTCTGCACAGAGCGATATCAACCCAAAGCATATCGGACTGCTTCTCTCTACCACATCACCGGATTCCTGCCGCTCTGGATCATTACACGGGATCATCGCAGCTAGCTAGCTGCAAATGAGTGGCTACTGTTAGCTAACGCTTCTGTCCCGAAGCAAGCACCAGCTAGCCTTGAGCTAGCCTCGAGCTAAGCCCATATACCAGCTAATTCTAGGGCAACAATACCTCTTTTGCCAGTTGACCTGGACCCTTTATTGTCGAAACGGAGCCCCGCCAATCCATCACGACTGGACTGCCGTCGTGATCGTCCAATGTAGTCTCAACAGTCTATTCTGTTACGATGTCGCCGAAGAACAATCTACTAGACCCAGCCTGCTAGCTTTTCTGAACTCTGTGTCCTCTGCTCGCCTAGCGTAGTAGTGACTACCGAACGGCACCCTGACTTACCTACTCACCTATTGCTGCTCTTTTGACCCTATGATCACTCGGCTACACTGATGATGCCCCCTGGACTGTTTCAATAACACGGTACTTCATTTTGTTTACCTGTCGGCCCCAGCCTCGAACTCAGGTCCTGTATGTACCTAACTGACTCGCTCTGCCCATTCATCGCCATTTAACCGTTTTGTCTTAGCTCTCCTGATCAACACCTGTGATGGTATTATGACTCTCTCTAAGGTCTGCTCTCTCTGCCTTGTCTACTGCTGTCTTGGCTAGTTCTTATTGTTTTATTTCACTATAGAGCCCACAGTCCCACTCAACATGCCTTAGATATCTCTTTGTCCCACCCCACACACATGCTAAGACCGCACCTGGCTTAACTGGTGCCTCCATAGACGAAACCTCTTGCATCATCACTCAACACCTAGGTTTAACTCCACTGTACTCACATCCTACCATACCCTTGTCTGTACATTATGCCCTGAATCTATTCTACCACGCCCAGAAATCTGCTCCTTTTATTCTCTGTTCCCAACACACTAGACGACCAGTTCTTATAGCCTTTAGCCGTACCCTTATCATACTCCTCCTCTGATCCTCTGGTGATGTAGAGGTTAACCCAGGTCCTGTATCCCACAGTTCCACTCGTTTTCCCCAGGCGCTATCATTTGTTGAATTCTCTAACCGTAAAAGCCTTGGTTTCATGCATGTTAACATCATAAGCCTCCTCCCTAAGTTTTATTCACTGCTTTAGCACACTCCACCAACCCTGATGTCCTAGCTATGTCTGAAACCTGGTTTAGGATGGCCACCAAAAATTCTGAAATTTCCATCCCCAACTACAACATTTTCCACCAAGATAGCACTTCCAAAGGGGTGGAGTTGCAATCTACTGCAGAGATAGTCTGCAGAGTTCTGTCATGCTATCCAGGTCAGTGCCCAAACAATACGAGCTTCTACTTTAAAAAATCCACCTTTCCAGAAATAAGTCTCTCACTGTTGCCGCTTGTTATAGACCCCCCTCAGCCCTAAGTTGTGCCCTGTGAATTAATTGCCCTCCATTTATCTTCAGAGTTCGTACTGTTAGGTGACATAAACTGGGATATGCTTAACACCCCAGCCGTCCTACAATCTAAGCCATATCTCACACAAATCTCACACAAATTATCAAGGAACCTACCAGGTACAACCCTAAATCCGTAAAAATGGGCACCCTCATAGATATCATCCTGACTAACCTGCCCTCTAAATACACCTCTGCTGTCTTCAACCAGGATCTCAGAGATCACTGCCTCATTGCCTGCGGCTGTAATGGGTCCACGGTCAAACGACCACCCCTCATCACTGTCAAAAGCTCCCTAAAACACTTCAGCGAACGAGCAGGCCTTTCTAATGGACCTGGCCCGGGTATCATGGAAGGATATTGAACTCATTCTGTCAGTAGAGGATGCCTGCTTATTCTTTTTTTATTATTTTTATTTTACACCCTTTTCTCCCCAATTCCGTAGTATCCAATTGTTAGTAGTTACTGTCTTGTCTCATCGCTACAACTCCCGTACGGACTCGGGAGAGACGAAGGTCGAGAGCCATGCATCCTCCGAAACACAACCCAAACAAGCCGCACTGCTTCTTAACACAGCGCATCCAACCCAGAAGCCAGCCGCACCAATGTGTCGGAGGAAACACCGTACACCTAGTGACCTGGTCAGCGTGCACTGCACCCGGAGTCACTATTGCACGATGAGACAATGATATCCCTACCGACCAAACCCTCCCTAACCCGGACGACGCTAGGCCAATTGTGCGTCGCCCCATGGACCTCCCGGTTGCGGCCGGCTGCGACAGAGCCTGGGCTCGAACCCAGAGTCTCTGATGGCACAGCTAGCACTGTGATACCTTGGTGTCTGGTTAGACTGTAAACTCTCCTTCCAGAATCACATTAAGCATCTCCAATCCAAAATTACATCTAGAATCGGCTTCCTATTTCGCAACTGACCATCCGACCGATCCTTGACTTCGGCGATGTCATTTACAAAATAGCCTCCAAAACTCTACTCAGTAAATTGAATGTAGTCTATCCCATTGCCATCTATTTTGCCCCATATACTACCCACCACTGCGACCTGTAAGCTCTCGTTGGCAGGCCCTCGCTTCATATTCGTTGCCAAACCCACTGGCTCCAGGTCATCCAAAAGTATTTGCTTGGTAAAGCCCTGCCTTAGCTCAGCTCACTGGTCACCATAGCAGCACCCACCTGTAGCACGCACTCCAGCAGGTATATTTCACTGTCATCCCCAAAGCCAATTCCTCCTTTGGCCGCCTTTCCTTCCAGTTCTTTGCTTCCAATGACTGGAACGAATTGCAAAAATCACTGAAGCTGGAGACTCCTATCTCCCTCACTAACTTTAAGCATCAGCTGTCAGAGTAGCTTACCGATCATTGCACCTGTACACAGCCCATCTGTAAATAGCTCACCCAACTACCTCATCCCCATATTGTTATTTATTTTTCTGCTCCGTTGCACCCCAGTATCTCAACTTGCACGTTCATCTTCTGCACACCTATCACTCCAAAGTTAATGCTAAATCGTAATTATTTTGCCACTATTGGCCTATTTATGCCTTACCTCCCAAATCTTACTACATTTGCACATGTATTTAGATTGTATTTAGATTTTTCTATTGTGTTATTGACTGTACGTTTGTTTATTCCATGTGTAACTCTGTGTTGTTTGTGTTGCATTGCTTTGCTTATCTTGGCCAGGTCGCAGTTGTAAATGAGAACTTGTTCTCAACTGGCCTACCTTGTTAAATAAAGGTGTTCTCAACTAGCCTACCTGGTTAAATAAAGGTGAAATAAAATACAAAAATAAATACAACACCCTTAAACAATTCCCTTAGGTAAGGGGACATTATTCCTTAAGGTAAATCCTTAAGATGTTTAGATGCAACCGGGCTTTGATGATTAGTTGACAAGTTGAATCAGGTTTGCTTGCCCGAGGCTACAATAGAAATGTGTACTGTTGGGGTGTGTACTGTTGGGGTACTCGAGGAACGGAGTTGGGAACCACTGGCCTACTGTACAGTATCATGGCATTAGGCTTATGGGCATCTGCAATGCACCCCTTGACACTGTGCATCTGAAGCCGAGAATAGCTTAATTCACACACTGTTTACATATTGTTGGGCTATATGTTCTCAATTTAAAAACCATACCAGTAGACAATGTACTGTATATGAGACTTATCATTACACTACATTTTGTACATGCCTTGTGCTGACATTAAGTTGTTTAGTGCAAATCCAATCCTTGTAATCTAGGCAGTGAAATGTCTGGAAGCAGGAAATCCTTAGCTTAAAACATACACACAACCCCTACTACCAATTTCAATGACAGATACTTTTCTCCCAGAAAATCTGAGTGGCACTTTGAGGTGGTACTGTGATAATGAAGATGGTTTGCCTAGGACTAATACAACAATGACTTTGTCTATGCTAAATGCGTTAAAATTGTAAAAGAAAGAATAGGTAGGCCATAAGAAATACATTTTATTCAATGGGGCAACGCAACGAAGAGATAACACACAAAATACTTTTCATTTCACCCAGGCATAATATAGCCTATTATTAAAGTACAGAACGTTTACAATATCATAAACACTACTATTTTCCATGTTCCAAATTGCATTTATATATATTTACTGTGTACATAAATATAAATTACAATGAAACTGTGTTTCTGTTTAATTAATCAGCAGTTATTTGTCTAACTGATGGATGTCTCCTTTCATATCTGGAAAAGGACTAAGTAGTAGAAGGAGAAACGGATGCTGCTGCCGCAGCAGTGGGAATCCACAGTGGAAATCCACAGTGGGAATCCACAGTGGGAATCCAGTCGACATGGTGTCTTTATAGAGGTCAGCTGGTGAACCTACAGCAGTACATAAACAAATCAAAAGCCCGCCTGATGTCACAGTATCACTTCTTCAGGTCACCTGTACCATCAGGGCTCTTAATTGTTAAGTGTCAAATAAAGACTAAATATATTGTTGGGCTGGAACAACCAATAGTCAACACAGCAGGTTGTCCTATCCCATTGAGGCCTTTGTCCTATGCTGTAATGTCCATCCATTTTTCCTCTTATGAATAAAGTTCTCAACAAACTAGCATTGGTTCAGTGCCAATGGAGCTTTTTGGGACAATAATGTCCTCCTCCAGGCTGTACAATTGGAGTCTCCCCTTTTTCGTAGGACAAAATTAGATGGTTTTATTCCAAGACAAGGCTGTTTTTTAAAATCGGTTTTTATTTATCTGTGTCAGCAAAGTAGGCCTAGTCTAGCCCGTGACTTGTCATGTTAAAAAATATTTTTGATATGTCTCCAGTCATATAAATTGTAGTAGAATTGCATGAAATGTGTTTATCAATGAAAGAAAAATTAAATGATGACTATCCAGTCAGCTTATCACATTAGGAATAGTAGGCTTACATTAATCTGAAAATGTGATGATAGATACTTGCAATGCTTTATTACAAAGGTGTATTTCCCTAAAACGTGAAACTCACGCGCTGCCGCCTATGAGGGAGAGGAGACGCTAGACTACAAGCTATTTAGCTAGCTATGGTTGGCTAACTTGGTCTTATTGTCAACACCTAGTTGGCATAACTTAAAACAGCTAAACTAAACTAAACTCGAAATCGATCAGACTTACCAGTGATGAAATGATCGGCGCAGACCCTGTACTGACAGCTGTCTGGGTTCAGGTCTTCACGGGCAAAAATATTTTTTTGCTTTCTGATAGTTTTGATTCTGTATCCTTGGTGTTTCATGATTGCGGGGAATCTGTATTATTATTATAATAATAATAATTCCCTTTGTCTTTTCTGCCTGGTTAGAGCAGCCAAATACTGCCAAGAAATAGACCATGGTGATGAATCAACTACTTTAAGGCACTGTTGTCATGCAGCTTGGGGTAGTTTGTCAGAAGGATTGATGCGGTGGTCTTCCAACATGGCTGCCAGGAGGCATCATACGTCACCTGGCAACCGTCTATATCAGCGTGGTACAATTCAATGTCTGTAGTTCATTCTAACATGTTCTATTTGAGCTGCTTTTCAAAGCAAAAGTTGAATTGAAAACATTATTGGCATTGTTGAAATCGATTTTCATAAGGGCAAGCTAGGACTGATGGTTTGGTTAGCTAAACTTGCAAGTCTGTTTGATTGGTTACCAAGATATTTCTGCCTGCAAATGAACACATTTCTAGTGGATAAATTATATCCATGGTGTGAAAGGGATAATGAGCTCAGGGCTCTGTGCGTTCTCTGGAAAATAATGCAACTCTGTGGAAGGTTGTTTGACTCTGCTAGCGCGTCATGGAACACACCTTCCATGTCTTTCATTATTTTACATAGAACACATATAGGCCTTCATTGGTTATCCCTTACATATTCTGAGAACATACAGTGCCTTCAGAAAGTATTCACACCCCTTGACCTTTTCCACATTTTGTTGTGTTACAGCCTGAATTTAAACCGGATTACATTGAGATTTGTGTCACTAGTTTACACGGAATATCCCATAATGCAAAGTTAAATTATGTTTTTAGAAATTCTTACAAATAAATTAAAAATGAAAAGCTGAAATGTCTTGAGTCAATTTAAATTACACTTTGGATGGTGTATCAATACACCCAGTCACTACAAAGATACAGGCCTCACTTCCTAACTCAGTTGCCGGAGAGGAAGGAAACCGCTCAGGGATTTCACCATGAGGCCAATGGTCACTTAAAAATAGTTCCAGAGTTAATTGGCTGTGATAGGAGAAAACTGAGAATGGATCATTGTAGTTACTCCACAATATTAACCTAAATGACAGACTGAAAATAAGGACGCCTGTACAGAATAAAACCATTTCAAAACATGCATCCTGTTTGCAATAAAGTAAAACTGCAAAAAATGTGGCAAGGAAATGAACTGCATGTCCTGAATACAGAGTGTTACGTTTGGAGCAAATCCAACACAACACACCACTGAGTACCACTCTTCATATTTTCAAGCATGGTGGTGGCTGCATCATGTTGTGGCTATGCTTGCCATCGGCAAGGACTAGGGAATTTTTTTAAGGTACATTGGAAAAGAATAGAGCTAAGCACAGGCAAAATCCTAGAGGAAAACCTGGTTCAGTCTGCTTTCCAACAGACAATTGGATACAAAAATCACATTTCAGCAGGACAAAAACCTGAAACACAAGGCCAAATGTACACTGGAGTTGCTTGCCAAGATGATGTTGAATGTTCCCGAGTGGCCTAGTTACAGTTTTGACTTAAATCGTCTTGAAGATCCATAGCAAGACTTGAAAATGGATATCTAGCAGTGATCAACAACCAACTTGACAGACCTCAAGAATTTTAAATATAATAATTTGCAAATATTGTACAGTCTAGGTCTGCAAAGCTCTTAGAGACTTACCCAGAAAGACTCACAACTATATTCCCTGCCAAAGATGATTCTAGTGACTCAGGGGGTTGAATACTGATGTAATCAAGATACAGTATATGTGTTTTTTCTTTCACTTTGACATTACAGTGTTTTTTATATAAATCAATGGATTTTTAAAAACAATTAAATATATTTTAACCCCACCTTGTAACTGTCACGTCCTGACCATAGAAGGCCTTTATTTTCTATGGTGCAGTAGGTCAGGGCGTGACTGGGGGGTGCTCTAGTTTATTATTTCTATGTGTAGTCTAGTTTTTGTATTTCTATGTTGGCCGGGTATGGTTCCCAATCAGAGGCAGTTGTCTATCGTTGTCTCTGATTGGGGATAATATTTAGGCAGCCTTTTCCCACCTGTTGTTTGTGAGGTAGTTTGTCAGAAGAATTGATGCGGTGGTCTTCCAACATGGCCGGCAGGAGGCATCATACGTCACCTGGCAACCGTCTATATCAGCATGGTACAATTCAATGTCTGTAGTTCATTCTAACATGTTCTATTTGAGCTGCTTTTCAAAGCAAAAGTTGAATTGAAAACATTATTGGCATTGTTGAAATCGATTTACATAAGGGCAAGCTAGGACTGATGGTTTGGTTAGCTAAACTTGCGAGTCTGTTTGATTGGTCCCCTCCTGTACTCCCTGTTCACCCACGACTCTGTGGCCATGCACAACTCCATCATTAAGTTGGCTGACGACACAACAGTGGTAGGCCTGATGAGACAGCCTACAAGGAGGAGATCAGAGACCTGCCAGGACAACAACCTCTTCCTGAATGTGAGCAAAACAAAGGAACTGATCGTGGACTACAGGAAAAAGAGGGCCAAACAGGACCCCATTAACATCAATGGGTCTGTAGTAGAGCGGGTCAAGAGTTTCAAGTTCCTTGTTGTCCACATCACCAATGAACTATCATGGTCCAAACACACCAAGACAGTCATGAAGAGGGCATAACAACACCTTTTCCCCCTCAGGAGACTGAAAAGATTTGTCATTGGTCTCCAGATCCTCAAAAAGTTATACAGCTGCACCACCGACCGACTGTAAGGCAATACAGAGGGTAGTGCTTATGGCCCAGTACATCACTGGGTTCCAAGTCTAGGTCCAAAAGGCTCCTTAACAGCTTCTACCCTCAAGCCGTAAGACTACTGAACAATTCATCAAATGGCCACCCAAACTATTTACATTGACACCCCACCCCCTTTGTTTTTACACTGCTGATACTCGCTGTTTATTATTGATGCGTAGTCACTTTACCCCTACCTACAAATTAACTAGACTAACCTGTACCCCTCCACATTGACTCAGTACCAGTACCCCTGTATATAGCCTTGTTATTGTTATTTTATTGTTTTACTTTTTCTTTCATTTTTTACTTTAGTTTATTTGGTAAACATTTTCTCGGCACTATTTCTTGAACTGTATTGTTGGTTAATGGCTTGTAAAGTAAGCATTTCACCTGTTGTATTCAGCGCTCATGACAAATAACATTGGATTTGATTTGATTTGACACACTACACACACTCACCATCGCTCCTAACCATCCCTCCTAACCAACCAACCAACCAACCCACTATCTATTCACAGTCCTGCCCCCTCAGGCATTCTAATATTTTAATTGAATCTTTTGTAATTATAATGAAATAACTGCAGAGTTCCATTAGGAAGAGATAATGATCTGTAGTTCCATTAGTAGAGAGAATGATCTGAGCTGCTCGGCGTGACAGTGGTCACAGGAACCACTTAGTAGTCTGTGGTCGCCGTCCCAAATGGCACCCTATTTCCTATATAACCCCTATGGGCCCTGGTCAAAAGTAGTGCACTATACAGGAAATAGGGTGCCATTTGGGACGTAATTGTCTTGCCCTCCAAGCCAGAATGATATAGCGCCTGTTTCAATTAGCTCATCAATTCACATTGAACAGCACATTAAGGGAAAACAAAGAGGTTTGTGTGTGGGGGTGGGGGGTTGTGTGTGTGTGTGTGTGTGTGTGTGTGTGTGTGTGTGTGTGTGTGTGTGTGTGTGTGTGTGTGTGTGTGTGTGTGTGTGTGTGTTTGTGTGCGTGTGTGTGTGTGTGTGTGTGTGTGTGTGTGTGTGTGTGTGTGTGTGTGTGTGTGTGTGTGTGTGTGTGTGTGTGTGTGTGTGTGCGTGTGTGTGTGTGTGTGTTTTGATTAATAAAGTGTTATCTGTTATTACCACATAACATGATTGTGAATATATTGACATTAAGGGGGATATCAAAGTCAAAACAATCCAAATAGGCCAAGGTACAGTTAGACAGTAAACATGACTCTGTTGGTTACTATAATACATCAAATATATTAGCAATAAGGCACGAGGACGTGTGGTATACGGCCAATATACCACGGCTAAGGGCTGTTCTTACACACGATGCAACACAGAGTGCCTGGACACAGCCCTTAGACGTGGAATATTGGCCACCCCCGAGGTGCCTTATTGCTATTATAAACTGGTTACCAACATAATTAGAGCAGTAAAAATAAATGTTTTATCATACCCATGATATACGGTCTGATATACCATGGCTGTCAGCCAATCAGCATTCGGTGCTCAAACCACCCAGTTTATAACTCCCGAGTGGCGCAGCGGTCTAAGGCACTGCATCTCAGTGCAAGAGGTGTCTCTACAGTCCCTGGTTTGATTTCAGGCTATATCACATCCGGCCGTGATTGGGAGTCCCATAGGGCAGTGCACAGTTGGCCCCGAGTCATCCGGGCTTGGCCGGCATTGTAAATTAGAATTTGTTCTTAACTGACTTGCATAGTAAAATAAAGATTCAATTACAACTTTTTTTATAATTAAAAAATATGACCCCTTTTCTAATACTACAGTATGAGATGATAAAGCTACTGCATGAGAAGATTAACATGACAACTGAAGCAAAAGGCAGGAAATCTTTTTTACATCATCATTTGGCATCTGGTACACATTTTGCTATCATTGACGTATGAATAAACTATTATCGTATGACTAAATCATTATCCTTTTCCTGACCATAAATTAGAGATCAATTGCGTTATCCTTCCAAGCACAGTAACATAGCAAGTGAAGAAACAGCTCATCAAACTTTCTTCATATCATCAAATGTCATCTAGTATGACAGTTGAGTAATTTCTAGCTTATTGGCAAATGTCTAAATCATTTTACCATTTTCCTTTCCATGCAGCCCTGATGTATTAGTTCCAGCTACATAACATCAGACATTTAAACAGCAGTCAGCTACACAATAACAGCCATTTAAGAGGCTCTTCTCTCCTCCTTCTCAAAAGGCAGACAAGGACACCACACATGTTGTGGATCTGACATTGGCCAGCCCACAGCCTCTCTGTAACCTCTGACATTGGACAGAAAAGCAGCAGTCTCCAACCACCAGACAGAAAACAGAAAAGCTGATCATGACCACACACTAAAACTCCCTTTGATTCAAAACAGATTGAGACAAAAAGCAATGACATTGAGAAAACCCAGGAAATTCAAAACCTAACCCACTGATTTCCAGATTTGCTTCTGAGTAAAAATTGTTTTTAAAGCATGACATATGTATGTCAGAATTGTAATAAAATCACAAAAAATAACTCCACAACGAATCCCCATGTTGGTAATGTTTAGATTGCATATAGATAACAATTGCATATAGTTGTGGGGGGCTGTTTAAAAATCTTTGATAAAAATATGTTAAAATCTTTATTTTCTCTGATTTTAGAGTCCTCCCTCAAACAGAAATTAACTCACAGAATATCTAGGCCAAATTTAAGGAATGGTGTCACACTTTAAGCAGCTGACTGGGACTCAAGACTCAAGAAGTCCTGATTGTTGTTAATGCTATGAGAGCAGAGCTGAGCAGAGGAGCTCTCCTAGCTGAGTGTCTTTACTTTGCATGCTGGTAGTTCCCTGGTTCACCTGTGTTCCAAATGGCACCCTATTCCCTATATAGTGCACTACTTTTGATCATGGCACATAGGCCATAGCCTTAGGGCTCTGGCCAAAAGTGGTGCACTATTTAGGGAATAGGGTGCCATTTAAGACACAGATCACTGTGCTCTGCAGCTGGCCAGGCCTAATGAGAGATCAGACTCAAACATCAATTCATCTGCCTCATTGTAGAGGACAATGAGGGCCAACTGGTTCAGTAAGGAGAGATATTATGGCCGCTCCTCGTGTGGGATGGGGTCACCTTATTTACTAAGACTAAACATAGAAAGACTAAAACAGTACACAGCACACACATACACAGAAGCACAGATGCGCACACACACACTAGCACAGAAGTACACACACACACACTAACACAGGTGCACACACAGACACACACTAGCACAGAAGTACACACACACACTAGCACAGCAACACCAACTGACTGATCGTTCGTTCTCTTTGATTTCCTGTTACAAAGAACAAAAATACAATAACTTTGGGACCTGATTGGCTACGTTTTAAATGGTTGTGTGGGTCGGTGAGAGCGGTGAGGTCTCTGACTAAATAAACAAATATTTTGATATTATCAGAGCTCCTTGGCTGGCTGTAGGAGAGAGGAGAGGAAAAAAGAGCAGAAAGGTGAGAAGAGAAGAGGAGAGGAAAGGAGAGAAGAGGAGAGGAGAAGAAAGGAGAGAAGAAAAGAGAAGAGGAGGGGAGAGAAGAGTAGAGGAGAGGAGTTGAAAGGAGAGACGAGAAGAGAAGAGAAGAGAAGAGAAGAGAAGAGGAGAGGAGAGGAGAGGAGAGGAGAGGAGAGAGCAGAAGAATGGAGAACAGGAAAGAAAGAAGAAAGCAAAGCAGAAGAGGAGAGGCTGGTCTGCATGAAGTCCCCCTCGGCCTCCCTTGTCCTGACAGGGCATCTGTCTTCATTAAAGAGAGCCCAGTGTGTATGACAGCCACTGAAACGCTGGTGTCTTCACGAGTAATGAAGACAGATGACTGCCCCCAAGATCCAGTAAAAAGGAACAAAAAAGCAGAAGGTTGAACAAATAAAATCTGAAAAACAACCCTCAGTGTGAACACAACACAGCGTCTGGGTTACAAAAGGACTTTAAAAAACGAAATAGGAACACATGAACAGAAGCAAGCAAACGTGTTGTTTGTGTGCAACAACTAAACTAGCTAGATTGTTCGTAGTTTGATGGTGTGTTGTGTATTTCTTCTTGCTTGTATCATTTCTGGCTTGCTCCCTAGAAGAGAACCACACACCCCCACTCCTTCTTTCTCCCAGCCACACAGGCCCCCTGGACGCCTATGGAAATTGACCCAAGTTTTGTCTATCTGAGACAGGCCTGTTGTTAGAGCCAGAGTAGTGTCTGAAGTCTGGAAAGGAGGGAGCGAGGGAGCAAAAATGTGAACACTGACACAGAAAAAGAGAGAGAAAAGAAATCTGGCAAGACCCTTTGGCTCTTCTGAAGCCTAGCAACATTCCAAGTTACTAATTTATTCATAAATGTATCCATTCAATAATTCATCTACTGATTAATTTATAGCTATTTAGCTTGAGAGAAAAATCCTTAGACACAAACATAAACACCAACAATACCTCCAACTAAAAACACAGGGAGCACAGAAATGTTTTTAGAAAACCGCTTTTTATGTCTACCTTATTTAAAAAAAGATTCAAAACCCATTGTAGTCTCCACATGGAAAGCACTAGTAGCTGTCACAGAGGCGATTGTGAAGGGAACAAGACCAATGTAATGTGGATGGCTGACATTTTGTCAAAAGTGTCAGGTTTCTCCCTCTCTCTCTTCCTCTCAATATTTCATCTGTACTTTCTTACTCTTTTCTGTTTTGTATACAGAACCTAACCTACCCCACAAGGTCAAAACTCAGGTGGTTGGCATTGTCACAGTGAAACCTGAACCTGTGGATTAGCATTGCCACAGTAAAACCTGAACCTGTGGGTTAGCATTGTCACAGTCAAACCTGAACCTGTGGGTTAGCATTGTCACAGTGAAACCTGAACCTGTGGGTTAGCATTGCCACAGTGAAACCTGAACCTGTGGGTTGGCATTGTCACAGTGAAACCTGAACCTGTGGGTTAGCATTGCCACAGTAAAACCTGAACCTGTGGGTTAGCATTGTCACAGTCAAACCTGAACCTGTGAGTTAGCATTGCCACAGTGAAACCTGAACCTGTGGGTTAGCATTACCACAGTGAAACCTGAACCTGTGGGTTAGCATTGCCACAGAGAAACCTGAATCTGTGGGTTAGCATTGTCACAGTCAAACCTGAACATGTGGGTTAGCATTGCAGCCACTCAGAAATCAAACAAACACACACACAGAGGCTGGCATATTATATTGTAGCATTAGCTAGATGTCCTTGGGTAGCTAGTGCAGCTGTCCCAACAGGCTCCAGTACCAGGACATGCAAACAGGATGCCATTGACTTACATTGAACGCTGGCACTGCCGGTCCAAGCGAAGGGGTCCAGCCCTGCGAAGAAGGGGCTCGCCTTCCGCAGCATGCACGCACCCCGGCTGGTGACATCATATAGCTGGCGTGGGCCCATCCCCAGAGCTTCCATACAGTCAAACATGGTGGTGGAGCTTTCAACCTCCTTTTACTGTACCCCCTCCCTAGTCCCTACCTCCTGAGAACACACAGGTTAAACCTGCTGCTGTACCCCCCCCTTCCTTGTTCCTGGAGTAGTTAGGTCACCTTACCGTAGTACAACAACAACAACAACAACAACAACAACAGTAGCAGCAGTGAAGGTCCCGGTTCAAACCCTTGTGTTGATGTGTTGCTGCTACCTTCTCCTTCCTTCCTTCCTTCCTTCCTTCTCTCTCTCTCTCTCTCTCTCTCTCTCTCTCTCTCCCCCTCTCTCTCTCTGCCGTTTGATCTATCCTTTCCTGCAGGCACTACAGTTTCTATACCTTCTTTCCCTTCCCCTCAGCTGGAATGCAGGGCTGGTTCCTGCCTGGCTGTATCTGTAGCTGAATGTGCTGTTCTGAGTTCAGTGTTGCTTTATCGTCTCCCCATGCCCTAGGGCGAGCTGCTCCCTGTCTGCTGTAACAGACCTAAATAACAGCTCCCTCTCTCTCTCTCTCTCTCTCTCTCTCTCTCTCTCTCTCTCTCTCTCTCTCTCTCTCTCTCTCTCTCTCTCTGTCTCTCTCACTCTTTCAGCTCTCTTTCTTTCACTGCTGCATCCCAGACACATACGGCACAGCGGAGCGAACCAACTGCCTCAGACTGAGAGAGGGGGGGCGGAGAGAGAGAGAGAGGGAGAGAGAGAGAGGGGACCCAGAGGGAGGGGGTGGAGAGAGATTGAGAGAGAGGAGGAGGGAGGGGAAGAGGAGGAGAAGTGGCCAGAGCCCCGTGCTGCTAGGCGGGGACTGATTTGTTAGAGGACAAAACTTTATTCCATTCTTCTCTCTCCTCTCCTCTCTTTTTGTCCCAGCTTTCTTTTGTTTTTCATATTTCAGCCCGAATGCAAACAAACACAACCCCTCCCCTCCTCTGCCCTATTCAGATCCCTCTTGGTTCTCTCGATTTGTCTTTACACTGCACCTCCCCCATTACCCCTGCAGTAAATATGAGCCCCCTCCTCCCCCCTCCCTCCCTTAGCCCCGTCTCTAATCATAACCATATTAAAGTCAGGCCAGGCAGAGAAAAAGGCAGCAACAGAGACAGAAAGAGAGAGAGGGAGAGAGAGATTTTGTTTTATTGGCCCAATAGTTACATCATTAAAATAACAAACTTTACTTTATTTTAACAGACCTAGAAAGTTAGAACCAAGCCCCCCTCGTTGTCCACAGTACATAGAACCCCCCTGACGCCCACACCCATACAAAGTTCCCCAGACAACTCAACAGCCCCCCATATACATGCTAAAGTGTGAGCTGAGCTCACACCAGCCCCAGCAGTACAGCTCTGGGGTCTGTACACTCCGCCCCCTGTATCCCAACATGTAGTTTACTAGGCAGCCCCTTCCCCTGTTGGCTATGCTATACCTAGGCCCTCCAACATATAGGTCCACAGTCAGCCCCAACCCTCTAGAGTCAGCCCCAACCCTCCAGTCAGCCCCTTCCCCTGTTGGCTATGCTATACCTAGGCACTCCAACATATAGGTCCACAGTCAGCCCCAACCCTCCAGTCAGCCCCTTCCCCTGTTGGCTATGCTATACCTAGGCCCTCCAACATATAGGTCCACAGTCAGCCCCAACCCTCTAGAGTCAGCCCCAACCCTACAGTCAGCCCCTTCCCCTGTTGGCTATGCTATACCTAGGCCCTCCAACATATAGGTCCACAGTCAGCCCCAACCCTCTAGAGTCAGCCCCAACCCTACAGTCAGCCCCAACCCTCTAGAGTCAGCCCAAACCCTCCAGTCAGTCCAAACCCTCTAGAGTCAGCCCCAACCCTCCAGTCAGCCCCTTCCGCTGTTGGCTATGCTATACCTAGGACCTCCAACATATAGGTCCACAGTCAGCCCCAACCCTCTAGAGTCAGCCCCAACCCTACAGTCAGCCCCAACCCTCTAGAGTCAGCCCAAACCCTCCAGTCAGTCCAAACCCTCTAGAGTCAGCCCCAACCCTCTAGAGTCAGCCCCAACCCTACAGTCAGCCCCTTCCCCTGTTGGCTATGCTATACCTAGGCCCTCCAACATATAGGTCCACAGTCAGCCCCAACCCTCTAGAGTCAGCCCCAACCCTACAGTCAGCCCCAACCCTCTAGAGTCAGCCCAAACCCTCCAGTCAGTCCAAACCCTCTAGAGTCAGCCCCAACCCTCCAGTCAGCCCCTTCCGCTGTTGGCTATGCTATACCTAGGACCTCCAACATATAGGTCCACAGTCAGCCCCAACCCTCTAGAGTCAGCCCCAACCCTCCAGTCAGCCCCTTCCCCTGTTGGCTATGCTATACCTAGGCCCTCCAACATATAGGTCCACAGTCAGCCCCATCCCTCTAGAGTCAGCCCCAACCCTCCAGTCAGCCCCTTCCCCTGTTGGCTATGCTATACCTAGGCCCTCCAACATATAGGTCCACAGTCAGCCCCAACCCTCTAGAGTCAGCCCCAACCCTCCAGTCAGCCCCTTCCCCTGTTGGCTATGCTATACCTAGGCCCTCCAACATATAGGTCCACAGTCAGCCCCAACCCTCTAGAGTCAGCCCCAACCCTACAGTCAGCCCCTTCCCCTGTTGGCTATGCTATACCTAGGCACTCCAACATATAGGTCCACAGTCAGCCCCAACCATTTAGAGTCAGCCCCAACCCTACAGTCAGCCCCAACCCTCTAGAGTCAGCCCAAACCCTCCAGTCAGCCCAAACCCTCTAGAGTCAGCCCCAACCCTCCAGTCAGCCCCTTCCCCTGTTGGCTATGCTATACCTAGGACCTCCAACATATAGGTCCACAGTCAGCCCCAACCCTCTAGAGTCAGCCCCAACCCTCCAGTCAGCCCCTTCCCCTGTTGGCTATGCTATACCTAGGCACTCCAACATATAGGTCCACAGTCAGCCCCAACCATCTAGAGTCAGCCCCAACCCTACAGTCAGCCCCAACCCTCTAGAGTCAGCCCAAACCCTCCAGTCAGCCCAAACCCTCTAGAGTCAGCCCCAACCCTCCAGTCAGCCCCTTCCCCTGTTGGCTATGCTATACCTAGGCCCTCAAACATATAGGTCCACAGTCAGCCCCAGCCCTCTAGAGTCAGCCCCAACCCGACAGTCAGACCCAACCCTCCAGAGTCAGCCCCAACCCGACAGTCAGCCCAAACTCTCCAGTCAGCCCCAACTCTCCAGTCAGCCCCCACCCTACAGTCAGCCCAAACCCTCCAGAGTCAGCCCCAACCCTCCAGTCAACCCAAACCCTCCAGAGTCAGCCCCAACCCTACAGTCAGCCCAAACCCTCCAGAGTCAGCCCACACCCTACAGTCAGCCCCAACCCTCCAGTCAACCCAAACCCTCCAGAGTCAGCCCCAACCCTACAGTCAGCCAAAACCCTCCAGAGTCAGCCCAAACCCTCTAGTCAGCCCAAACCCTCCAGAGTTAGCCCCAACCCTACAGTCAGCCCAAACCCTCCAGAGTCAGCCCACACCCTACAGTCAGCCCCAACCCTCTA
The DNA here is from genome assembly GCF_013265735.2 of Oncorhynchus mykiss. Lineage (NCBI taxonomy): Eukaryota > Metazoa > Chordata > Actinopteri > Salmoniformes > Salmonidae > Oncorhynchus > Oncorhynchus mykiss. The sequence continues at coordinate 64,931,824 of NC_048573.1, forward strand.
GAGTCAGCCCCAACCCTACAGTCAGCCCAAACCCTCCAGAGTCAGCCCAAACCCGACAGTCAGCCCCAACCCGACAGTCAGCCCCAACCCTCTAGAGTCAGCCCCAACACGACAGTCAGCCCCAACCCTACAGTCAGCCCAAACCCTCCAGAGTCAGCCCCAACCCGACAGTCAGCCCCAACCCTCCAGAGTCAGCCCCCACCCTACAGTCAGCCCCAACCCGGCAGTCAGCCCCAACTCTCCAGTCAGCCCCAACCCGACAGTCAGCCCCAACCCTACAGTCAGCCCAAACCCTCCAGAGTCAGCCCCAACCTGACAGTCAGCCCCAACCCTCCAGAGTCAGCCCCCACCCTACAGTCAGCCCCAACCCGAAAGGTCAGCCCCAACTCTCCAGTCAGCCCCAACCCTCCAGTCAGCCACACCCTCCAGAGTCAGCCCAACCCTCCAGTCAGCCCAAACCCTCCAGTCAGCCCCAACCCTCCAGTCAGCCCCAACCCTCCAGTCAGCCCCAACCCTACAGTCAGCCCCCACCCTCCAGTTATCCCCCACCCTACAGTCAGCCCCAACCCTACAGTCAGCCCAAACCCTCCAGAGTCAGCCCACACCCTACAGTCAGCCCCAACCCTCTAGAGTCAGCCCCAACCCTACAGTCAGCCCAAACCCTCCAGAGTCAGCCCAAACCCTACAGTCAGCCCAAACCCTCCAGAGTCAGCCCCAACCTGACAGTCAGCCCCAACCCTCCAGAGTCAGCCCCCACCCTACAGTCAGCCCCAACCCGAAAGGTCAGCCCCAACTCTCCAGTCAGCCCCAACCCTCCAGCCCCAACCCTCCAGTCAGCCCCACCCTCCAGAGTCAGCCCAACCCTCCAGTCAGCCCAAACCCTCCAGTCAGCCCCAACCCTCCAGTCAGCCCCAACCCTCCAGTCAGCCCCAACCCTCCAGCCCCAACCCTCCAGTCAGCCCCACCCTCCAGAGTCAGCCCAACCCTCCAGTCAGCCCAAACCCTCCAGTCAGCCCCAACCCTCCAGTCAGCCCCAACCCTCCAGTCAGCCCCAACCCACCAGTCAGCCACCACCCTACAGTCAGCCCCAACCCTACAGTCAGCCCCAACCCTACAGTCAGCCACCACCCTACAGTCAGCCCCAACCCTACAGTCAGCCACCACCCTCCAGTCAGCCCCAACCCTACAGTCAGCCCCCACCCTCCAGTCAGCCCAAACCCTCCAGTCAGCCCCAACCCTCAAGTCAGCCCCCAACCCTCCAGTCAGCCCCAACCCTCCAGTCAGCCCCTACTCTACAGTCAGCCCCAACCCTCAAGTCAGCCCCCACCCTACAGTCAGCCCCAACCCTACAGTCAGCCCCCACCCTCCAGTCAGCCCAAACCCTCCAGTCAGCCCCAACCCTACAGTCAGCCCCAACCCTCCAGTCAGCCCCTACCCTACAGTCAGCCCCAACCCTCCAGTCAGCCCCACCCTCCAGAGTCAGCCCCAACCCTCCAGTCAGCCCCAACCCTCCACTCAGCCCCAACCCTACAGTCAGCCCCAACCCTCCAGTCAGCCCCAACCCTCCAGTCAGCCCCAACCCTACAGTCAGCCCCCACCCTCCAGTTATCCCCCACCCTACAGTCAGCTCCAATCCTCCAGTCAGCCACCACTCCAGTCAGACACCACCCTACAGTCGGCCCCAACCCACCAGTCAGCCACCACCCTAAAGTCAGCCACCACCCTACAGTCAGCCCCAACCCTACAGTCAGTCCCAACCCTACATTCAGCCCCAACCCTACTGTCAGCCACCACCCTACAGTGAGCCCCAACCCTACAGTCAGCCACCACCCTCCAGTCAGCCCGAACCCTCCAGTCAGCCCCAACCCTACAGTCAGCCCCCACCCTCCAGTTATCCCCCACCCTACAGTCATCCCCCACCCTCCAGTTATCCCCCACCTTCCAGTCAGCCCCAACCCTTCAGTCAGTCCTAACCCTCCAGTCAGCCCCAACCCTAGAGTCAGCCCCAACCCTACAGTCAGCCCCAACCCTACAGTTATCCCCAACCCTTCAGTCAGCCCCAACCCTCCAGTCAGCCCCCACCCTACAGTCCGCCCCCACCCTACAGTCAGCCCCCACCCTACAGTCAGCCCCAACCCTACAGTCAGCCCCAAACCTACATTCAGCCCCAACCCTACAGTCAGCCCCCACCCTACAGTCAGCCCCAACCCGAAAGGTCAGCCCCAACTCTCCAGTCAGCCCCAACCCTCCAGCCCCAACCCTCCAGTCAGCCCCACCCTCCAGAGTCAGCCCAACCCTCCAGTCAGCCCAAACCCTCCAGTCAGCCCCAACCCTCCAGTCAGCCCCAACCCTCCCGTCAGCCCCAACCCTACAGTCAGCCCCCACCCTCCAGTTATCCCCCACCCTACAGTCAGCTCCAATCCTCCAGTCAGCCACCACTTCAGTCAGCCACCACCCTCCAGTCGGCCCCAACCCACCAGTCAGCCACCACCCTACAGTCAGCCCCAACCCTACAGTCAGCCCCAACCCTACAGTCAGCCCCAACCCTACAGTCAGCCACCACCCTACAGTCAGCCCCAACCCTACAGTCAGCCACCACCCTCCAGTCAGCCCCAACCCTACAGTCAGCCCCCACCCTCCAGTCAGCCCAAACCCTCCAGTCAGCCCCAACCCTCAAGTCAGCCCCCAACCCTCCAGTCAGCCCCAACCCTCAAGTCAGCCCCCACCCTACAGTCAGCCCCAACCCTACAGTCAGCCCCCACCCTCCAGTCAGCCCAAACCCTCCAGTCAGCCCCAACCCTACAGTCAGCCCCAACCCTCCAGTCAGCCCCAACCCTCCACTCAGCCCCAACCCTCCAGTCAGCCCCAACCCTCCAGTCAGCCCCAACCCTACAGTCAGCCCCCACCCTCCAGTTATCCCCCACCCTACAGTCAGCTCCAATCCTCCAGTCAGCCACCACTCCAGTCAGACACCACCCTACAGTCGGCCCCAACCCACCAGTCAGCCACCACCCTAAAGTCAGCCACCACCCTACAGTCAGCCCCAACCCTACAGTCAGTCCCAACCCTACATTCAGCCCCAACCCTACTGTCAGCCACCACCCTACAGTGAGCCCCAACCCTACAGTCAGCCACCACCCTCCAGTCAGCCCGAACCCTCCAGTCAGCCCCAACCCTACAGTCAGCCCCCACCCTCCAGTTATCCCCCACCCTACAGTCAGCCCCCACCCTCCAGTTATCCCCCACCTTCCAGTCAGCCCCAACCCTTCAGTCAGTCCTAACCCTCCAGTCAGCCCCAACCCTAGAGTCAGCCCCAACCCTACAGTCAGCCCCAACCCTACAGTTATCCCCAACCCTTCAGTCAGCCCCAACCCTCCAGTCAGCCCCCACCCTACAGTCCGCCCCCACCCTACAGTCAGCCCCCACCCTACAGTCAGCCCCAACCCTACAGTCAGCCCCAAACCTACATTCAGCCCCAACCCTACAGTCAGCCACCACCCTACAGTGAGCCCCAACCCTACAGTCAGCCACCACCCTCCAGTCAGCCCGAACCCTCCAGTCAGCCCCAACCCTACAGTCAGCCCCCACCCTCCATTTATCCCCCACCCTACAGTCAGCCCCCACCCTCCAGTTATCCCCCACCCTCCAGTCAGCCCCAACCCTTCAGTCAGTCCTAACCCTCCAGTCAGCCCCAACCCTAGAGTCAGCCCCAACCCTACAGTCAGCCCCAAACCTACAGTTATCCCCAACCCTTCAGTCAGCTCCAACCCTCCAGTCAGCCCCCACCCTACAGTCAGCCCACACACTCCAAACATCCCCCACCCTACAGTCAGCCCACACCCTCCAAATATTCCCCACCCTCCAGTCAGCCCCAACCCTCCAGTCAGTCCTAACCCTACAGTCAGCCCCAACCCTACAGTTATTCCCAACCCTTCAGTCAGCCCCAACCCTCCAGTCAGCCCCCACCCTACAGTCCGCCCCCACCCTACAGTCAGCCCCAACCCTACAGTCAGCCCCACCCATAGTCAGCCCCCACTCTACAGTCAGCCCAAACCCTCCAGAGTCAGCCCCAACCCTCTAGAGTCAGCTCCAACCCTCCAAACATCCCCCACCCTACAGTCAGCCCACACCCTCCAGTTATCCCCCACCCTACAGTCAGCCCCCACCCTCCAGTTATCCCCCACCCTCCAGTCAGCCCCAACCCTAGAGTCAGGCCCAACCCTCCAGTCAGCCCCAACCCTACAGTCAGCCCCAACCCTACAGTTATCCCCAACCCTTCAGTCAGCCCCAACCCTCCAGTCAGCCCCCACCCTACAGTCCCCCCCACCCTACAGTCAGCCCCCACCCTACAGTCAGCCCCAACCCTACAGTCAGCCCCCACCCTACAGTCAGCCCCAACCCTCAAGTCAGCCCCCACCCTACAGTCAGCCCCCACCCTACAGTCAGTCCCAACCCTCAAGTCAGCCCCCAACCCTACAGTCAGCCCCCACCCTACAGTCAGCCCCAACCCTCTAGTCAGCCCCAACCCGCCAGTCAGCCCGAACTCCCCAGTCAGCCCCAACCCTACAGTCAGCCCCAACCCTCCAGTCAGCCCCACCCTCCAGAGTCAGCCCCAACCCGCCAGTCAGCCCGAACTCCCCAGTCAGCCCCAACCCTACAGTCAGCCCCAACCCTCCAGTCAGCCCCACCCTCCAGAGTCAGCCCCAACCCTCCAGTCAGCCCGAACCCTCCAGTCAGCCCCAACCCCACAGTCAGCCCCAACCCTCCAGTCAGCCCCAACCCTCCAGTCAGCCCCAACCCTCCAGTCAGCCCCAACCCTACAGTCAGCCCCCACCCTCCAGTTATCCCCCACCCTACAGTCAGCCCCAACCCTCCAGTCAGCCACCACCCTCCAGTCAGCGTACACCCACCAGTCAGCCACCACCCTACAGTCAGCCCCAACCCTACAGTCAGCCACCACCCTCCAGTCAGCCCAAACCCTACAGTCAGCCCCAACCCTACAGTCAGCCCCAACCCTACAGTCAGCCACCACCCTCCAGTCAGCCCCAACCCACCAGTCAGCCCGAACCCTCCAGTCAGCCCCAACCCTACAGTCAGCCCCAACCCTACAGTCAGCCCCCACCCTCCAGTTATCCCCCACCCTACAGTCAGCCCACACCCTCCAAATATCCCCCACCCTCCAGTCAGCCCCAACCCTACAGTCAGCCCCAACCCTACAGTCAGCCACCACCCTCCAGTCAGCCCCAACCCACCAGTCAGCCCGAACCCTCCAGTCAGCCCCAACCCTACAGTCAGCCTCAACCCTACAGTCAGCCCCCACCCTCCAGTTATCCCCCACCCTACAGTCAGCCCACACCCTCCAAACATCCCCCACCCTACAGTCAGCCCACACCCTCCAAATATCCCCCACCCTCCAGTCAGCCCCAACCCTCCAGTCAGTCCTAACCCTCCAGAGTCAGCCCACACCCTACAGTCAGCCCCAACCCTCTAGAGTCAGCCCCAACCCTACAGTCAGCCCAAACCCTCCAGAGTCAGCCCAAACCCTACAGTCAGCCCAAACCCTCCAGAGTCAGCCCCAACCTGACAGTCAGCCCCAACCCTCCAGAGTCAGCCCCCACCCTACAGTCAGCCCCAACCCGAAAGGTCAGCCCCAACTCTCCAGTCAGCCCCAACCCTCCAGCCCCAACCCTCCAGTCAGCCCCACCCTCCAGAGTCAGCCCAACCCTCCAGTCAGCCCAAACCCTCCAGTCAGCCCCAACCCTCCAGTCAGCCCCAACCCTCCAGTCAGCCCCAACCCTACAGTCAGCCCCCACCCTCCAGTTATCCCCCACCCTACAGTCAGCCCCAACCCTACAGTCAGCCCAAACCCTCCAGAGTCAGCCCACACCCTACAGTCAGCCCCAACCCTCTAGAGTCAGCCCCAACCCTACAGTCAGCCCAAACCCTCCAGAGTCAGCCCAAACCCGACAGTCAGCCCCAACCCGACAGTCAGCCCCAACCCTCTAGAGTCAGCCCCAACACGACAGTCAGCCTCAACCCTAAAGTCAGCCCAAACCCTCCAGAGTCAGCCCCAACCCGACAGTCAGCCCCAACCCTCCAGAGTCAGCCCCCACCCTACAGTCAGCCCCAACCCGACAGTCAGCCCCAACTCTCCAGTCAGCCCCAACCCGACAGTCAGCCCCAACCCTACAGTCAGCCCAAACCCTCCAGAGTCAGCCCCAACCTGACAGTCAGCCCCAACCCTCCAGAGTCAGCCCCCACCCTACAGTCAGCCCCAACCCGAAAGGTCAGCCCCAACTCTCCAGTCAGCCCCAACCCTCCAGCCCCAACCCTCCAGTCAGCCCCACCCTCCAGAGTCAGCCCAACCCTCCAGTCAGCCCAAACCCGACAGTCAGCCCCAACTCTCCAGTCAGCCCCAACCCGACAGTCAGCCCCAACCCTACAGTCAGCCCAAACCCTCCAGAGTCAGCCCCAACCTGACAGTCAGCCCCAACCCTCCAGAGTCAGCCCCCACCCTACAGTCAGCCCCAACCCGAAAGGTCAGCCCCAACTCTCCAGTCAGCCCCAACCCTCCAGCCCCAACCCTCCAGTCAGCCCCACCCTCCAGAGTCAGCCCAACCCTCCAGTCAGCCCAAACCCTCCAGTCAGCCCCAACCCTCCAGTCAGCCCCAACCCTCCCGTCAGCCCCAACCCTACAGTCAGCCCCCACCCTCCAGTTATCCCCCACCCTACAGTCAGCTCCAATCCTCCAGTCAGCCACCACTTCAGTCAGCCACCACCCTCCAGTCGGCCCCAACCCACCAGTCAGCCACCACCCTACAGTCAGCCCCAACCCTACAGTCAGCCCCAACCCTACAGTCAGCCCCAACCCTACAGTCAGCCACCACCCTACAGTCAGCCCCAACCCTACAGTCAGCCACCACCCTCCAGTCAGCCCCAACCCTACAGTCAGCCCCCACCCTCCAGTCAGCCCAAACCCTCCAGTCAGCCCCAACCCTCAAGTCAGCCCCCAACCCTCCAGTCAGCCCCAACCCTCCAGTCAGCCCCTACTCTACAGTCAGCCCCAACCCTCAAGTCAGCCCCCACCCTACAGTCAGCCCCAACCCTACAGTCAGCCCCCACCCTCCAGTCAGCCCAAACCCTCCAGTCAGCCCCAACCCTACAGTCAGCCCCAACCCTCCAGTCAGCCCCTACCCTACAGTCAGCCCCAACCCTCCAGTCAGCCCCACCCTCCAGAGTCAGCCCCAACCCTCCAGTCAGCCCCAACCCTCCACTCAGCCCCAACCCTACAGTCAGCCCCAACCCTCCAGTCAGCCCCAACCCTCCAGTCAGCCCCAACCCTACAGTCAGCCCCCACCCTCCAGTTATCCCCCACCCTACAGTCAGCTCCAATCCTCCAGTCAGCCACCACTCCAGTCAGACACCACCCTACAGTCGGCCCCAACCCACCAGTCAGCCACCACCCTAAAGTCAGCCACCACCCTACAGTCAGCCCCAACCCTACAGTCAGTCCCAACCCTACATTCAGCCCCAACCCTACTGTCAGCCACCACCCTACAGTGAGCCCCAACCCTACAGTCAGCCACCACCCTCCAGTCAGCCCGAACCCTCCAGTCAGCCCCAACCCTACAGTCAGCCCCCACCCTCCAGTTATCCCCCACCCTACAGTCATCCCCCACCCTCCAGTTATCCCCCACCTTCCAGTCAGCCCCAACCCTTCAGTCAGTCCTAACCCTCCAGTCAGCCCCAACCCTAGAGTCAGCCCCAACCCTACAGTCAGCCCCAACCCTACAGTTATCCCCAACCCTTCAGTCAGCCCCAACCCTCCAGTCAGCCCCCACCCTACAGTCCGCCCCCACCCTACAGTCAGCCCCCACCCTACAGTCAGCCCCAACCCTACAGTCAGCCCCAAACCTACATTCAGCCCCAACCCTACAGTCAGCCCCCACCCTACAGTCAGCCCCAACCCGAAAGGTCAGCCCCAACTCTCCAGTCAGCCCCAACCCTCCAGCCCCAACCCTCCAGTCAGCCCCACCCTCCAGAGTCAGCCCAACCCTCCAGTCAGCCCAAACCCTCCAGTCAGCCCCAACCCTCCAGTCAGCCCCAACCCTCCCGTCAGCCCCAACCCTACAGTCAGCCCCCACCCTCCAGTTATCCCCCACCCTACAGTCAGCTCCAATCCTCCAGTCAGCCACCACTTCAGTCAGCCACCACCCTCCAGTCGGCCCCAACCCACCAGTCAGCCACCACCCTACAGTCAGCCCCAACCCTACAGTCAGCCCCAACCCTACAGTCAGCCCCAACCCTACAGTCAGCCACCACCCTACAGTCAGCCCCAACCCTACAGTCAGCCACCACCCTCCAGTCAGCCCCAACCCTACAGTCAGCCCCCACCCTCCAGTCAGCCCAAACCCTCCAGTCAGCCCCAACCCTCAAGTCAGCCCCCAACCCTCCAGTCAGCCCCAACCCTCAAGTCAGCCCCCACCCTACAGTCAGCCCCAACCCTACAGTCAGCCCCCACCCTCCAGTCAGCCCAAACCCTCCAGTCAGCCCCAACCCTACAGTCAGCCCCAACCCTCCAGTCAGCCCCAACCCTCCACTCAGCCCCAACCCTCCAGTCAGCCCCAACCCTCCAGTCAGCCCCAACCCTACAGTCAGCCCCCACCCTCCAGTTATCCCCCACCCTACAGTCAGCTCCAATCCTCCAGTCAGCCACCACTCCAGTCAGACACCACCCTACAGTCGGCCCCAACCCACCAGTCAGCCACCACCCTAAAGTCAGCCACCACCCTACAGTCAGCCCCAACCCTACAGTCAGTCCCAACCCTACATTCAGCCCCAACCCTACTGTCAGCCACCACCCTACAGTGAGCCCCAACCCTACAGTCAGCCACCACCCTCCAGTCAGCCCGAACCCTCCAGTCAGCCCCAACCCTACAGTCAGCCCCCACCCTCCAGTTATCCCCCACCCTACAGTCAGCCCCCACCCTCCAGTTATCCCCCACCTTCCAGTCAGCCCCAACCCTTCAGTCAGTCCTAACCCTCCAGTCAGCCCCAACCCTAGAGTCAGCCCCAACCCTACAGTCAGCCCCAACCCTACAGTTATCCCCAACCCTTCAGTCAGCCCCAACCCTCCAGTCAGCCCCCACCCTACAGTCCGCCCCCACCCTACAGTCAGCCCCCACCCTACAGTCAGCCCCAACCCTACAGTCAGCCCCAAACCTACATTCAGCCCCAACCCTACAGTCAGCCACCACCCTACAGTGAGCCCCAACCCTACAGTCAGCCACCACCCTCCAGTCAGCCCGAACCCTCCAGTCAGCCCCAACCCTACAGTCAGCCCCCACCCTCCATTTATCCCCCACCCTACAGTCAGCCCCCACCCTCCAGTTATCCCCCACCCTCCAGTCAGCCCCAACCCTTCAGTCAGTCCTAACCCTCCAGTCAGCCCCAACCCTAGAGTCAGCCCCAACCCTACAGTCAGCCCCAAACCTACAGTTATCCCCAACCCTTCAGTCAGCTCCAACCCTCCAGTCAGCCCCCACCCTACAGTCAGCCCACACACTCCAAACATCCCCCACCCTACAGTCAGCCCACACCCTCCAAATATTCCCCACCCTCCAGTCAGCCCCAACCCTCCAGTCAGTCCTAACCCTACAGTCAGCCCCAACCCTACAGTTATTCCCAACCCTTCAGTCAGCCCCAACCCTCCAGTCAGCCCCCACCCTACAGTCCGCCCCCACCCTACAGTCAGCCCCAACCCTACAGTCAGCCCCACCCATAGTCAGCCCCCACTCTACAGTCAGCCCAAACCCTCCAGAGTCAGCCCCAACCCTCTAGAGTCAGCTCCAACCCTCCAAACATCCCCCACCCTACAGTCAGCCCACACCCTCCAGTTATCCCCCACCCTACAGTCAGCCCCCACCCTCCAGTTATCCCCCACCCTCCAGTCAGCCCCAACCCTAGAGTCAGGCCCAACCCTCCAGTCAGCCCCAACCCTACAGTCAGCCCCAACCCTACAGTTATCCCCAACCCTTCAGTCAGCCCCAACCCTCCAGTCAGCCCCCACCCTACAGTCCCCCCCACCCTACAGTCAGCCCCCACCCTACAGTCAGCCCCAACCCTACAGTCAGCCCCCACCCTACAGTCAGCCCCAACCCTCAAGTCAGCCCCCACCCTACAGTCAGCCCCCACCCTACAGTCAGTCCCAACCCTCAAGTCAGCCCCCAACCCTACAGTCAGCCCCCACCCTACAGTCAGCCCCAACCCTCTAGTCAGCCCCAACCCGCCAGTCAGCCCGAACTCCCCAGTCAGCCCCAACCCTACAGTCAGCCCCAACCCTCCAGTCAGCCCCACCCTCCAGAGTCAGCCCCAACCCGCCAGTCAGCCCGAACTCCCCAGTCAGCCCCAACCCTACAGTCAGCCCCAACCCTCCAGTCAGCCCCACCCTCCAGAGTCAGCCCCAACCCTCCAGTCAGCCCGAACCCTCCAGTCAGCCCCAACCCCACAGTCAGCCCCAACCCTCCAGTCAGCCCCAACCCTCCAGTCAGCCCCAACCCTCCAGTCAGCCCCAACCCTACAGTCAGCCCCCACCCTCCAGTTATCCCCCACCCTACAGTCAGCCCCAACCCTCCAGTCAGCCACCACCCTCCAGTCAGCGTACACCCACCAGTCAGCCACCACCCTACAGTCAGCCCCAACCCTACAGTCAGCCACCACCCTCCAGTCAGCCCAAACCCTACAGTCAGCCACCACCCTCCAGTCAGCCCCAACCCACCAGTCAGCCCGAACCCTCCAGTCAGCCCCAACCCTACAGTCAGCCCCAACCCTACAGTCAGCCCCCACCCTCCAGTTATCCCCCACCCTACAGTCAGCCCACACCCTCCAAATATCCCCCACCCTCCAGTCAGCCCCAACCCTACAGTCAGCCCCAACCCTACAGTCAGCCACCACCCTCCAGTCAGCCCCAACCCACCAGTCAGCCCGAACCCTCCAGTCAGCCCCAACCCTACAGTCAGCCTCAACCCTACAGTCAGCCCCCACCCTCCAGTTATCCCCCACCCTACAGTCAGCCCACACCCTCCAAACATCCCCCACCCTACAGTCAGCCCACACCCTCCAAATATCCCCCACCCTCCAGTCAGCCCCAACCCTCCAGTCAGTCCTAACCCTCCAGTCAGCCCCA
>NC_048573.1:64945508-64968008 GCF_013265735.2 Oncorhynchus mykiss
TTGGTTTCATCAGACCAGATAATATTCTTTCTCATGGTCTGATGACCTTTGGGAACTCTGGAGCTCTGTCAGGGTGACCATCGGGTTCTTGGTCAACTCCCTTCTTCCCTGATTGCTCAGTTTGGCCGGGCGGCCAAAGCTCTAGGAAGAGTCTTCGTGGTTCCAAACATCTTCCATTTATGAATGATGGAGGCCACTGTGTTCTTGGGGACCTTCAATGTTGCGGACGTTTTTTGGTACCCTTCCCCAGATCTGTGTCTCGACACAATCCTGTCTCGGAGCTCTACTGACAATTCCTTCGACCTCATGGCTTGGTTTTTGCTTTGACGTGCACTGTCAACTGTGGGACCTTATATAGACAGGTGCCTTTCCACATCATGTCTAATCAAATTAATTTATCACAGAAGAACTTCAATCAAGTTGTGGAAACATCTGGAAACAAGGATGCACCTGAACTCAATTTCAAGCTGTTCTTGTCTATTAATGTTATTTATCATGTTTTGTGTGTACCCCAGGAAGAGTAGCTGCTGCTTTTGTAACAGCCAATGGGGATCCTAATACAATACCAAATACCAGAAATAGCAAAGGGTCTGAAAACCTATGTAAATAAGGTAAATAATACATTTGAGAGGTATTATGAGGTATTGTGAGTAGATTGATGAGGAAAAAATTTAATTGAATCCATTTTAGAAGAAGGCTGTAACGTAACAAACTGTGGAAAAAGTGAAGGAGTCTGAATATTTCAGAATGCACTGTACATATAATGCTTTAGGTCAGTGTCATAACACGTTTTAAGTGTACCATAAGGCATTATAAATGACATACTGTTCTTATGTACTTCATAGGAAGTGTTCCCAAAATACTAATGTGAACATGGAAGAAGAAGACGAAGAAGGTATTTCTATAACGTCACTAATAGAAGACGTGTCATCCTGCAACAATTGAAAGGTAAGTAAACAGACACAAAAGTCACAATAGTTATGCCTTACATCCAAAACCACCCGTCCACATTCTTTACTGGGAGATTCATTGTCCCTTCACCTCACTACAGCTTTCTTCCCTTAGAGCTTTCAAAGACACCATGCAACCCTGCTCTACAAACAGAATGCTTTACAATCAAAGTCTGTGGTCCAAATGGAACCACATTCCTATATAGTGCACTATATAGACCATATGGGGCCATTTGGGATACAGCTAAAATGATGTGTAGTGAATAAATAGCATATCAATAATCCATAAAAAAGACTGACACTGGTTCAACTGTTGAGCAGTAGACAGACACTGGCTGGTTGTCCATTAAAACAAACATCTGAATACAATACAATGGGAGGAGGAGAAGGAGGAGGGATTCACCATAGCATGTGTTCTGGCTCTGTGCCCTCCCTACCTGCTGAAATTCCATATTCCCCCGTCAGACTGGTGGAAGTGGTACAACCATTTCCTGTCAATCTGCGCTGCAAAGGCTGGCTGTCTGGGCTCCCTATATAAACACAAACACACACTGCCTGGGCTGTCTCACATGCACACATACACACACACACACGTGCAGAAACACGTACAGGCACACACACACGTACGCGTGTGCAAACACACACACACACACACACACACACACACACACACACACACACACACACACACACACACACACACACATGAGAAGGGGTATCAGGAATAATGTTGATTAAATTGTTCATTGATTTAAAGCCTCTTCCATATTTGGGGGTATCATTTATTTTCCTATGTTGGCAGGATGAGTGTACACACACACACACACAGCCAGAGCGGAGAGCCTGAGCACAGACACACACACACACACGCACACAGATGCACACACATACATACACACTCTCTTTGATAGCCCTTTTGTTGCAGTAGCAAACAGTTAATGAGAACATTAGTAGTTATTGTCTCTTTCCTCATATAATTGTCATGTCATAAAGAAGAAGAGTTTGTGACAGGAACTAGAGAACAGTAGGGTGGTGATAGTGCAGAGGAGTTCTCTTCAAATATACATGAAGAAACCTATACTTCTACAGGACACAACACAAAGGCAACAGTCAATACATAACCTATATGTTTTCTAGTAGTTTCATTTTACAGACATTCTTAGAGTTTGAAAGGTCACGTTTTGGAATAGCATTTTAGCTAATTAGCAACTTTACAAGTGCTAACTACTTTTTAGCTACTTTGCAACTACTTAGCATGTTAGCTAACCCTTCCTCTAACCCTAACCTTAACCTAACTCCTTACCTTAACCTTAACCCTAACCCTAATCCCCAGCCTAGCTAACGTTAGCCAGCTAGCTAACATTAACGTTAGTTATCTAGCCACCTAGCTAGCATTAGCCACAACAAATTGAAATTCGTAACATATCATATGTTTTTTAAATTCCTAAAATATTGTACTTTTAGAAAATTTGTAGCATATTGCACGTTTGCAAATTCGTAACATATCATGAGAAATGGATGATGGACATCCACAAATTAATAAATACAGTACCATGCTAAATGGAATGTCTCAGATTTACGTACAGAATAATACAAAATGCTCTGAGACCAGGTTGGTCAAACAGGCAGAAACATGCCAAGCCATCCACATATCTGAGGGTTGACGCTGACTAAAATCATGTTGTCATCTATGAAAGAATGAAGTAATAAATGTAGTCATCCCCAACACACTTGTGAGTACATTTAATTTACAGCCTCTCTATAACTCTCTCACACTTTGACATTTCTTTCACTGTGTTTTGAGATCGTAATTTAGACCAACAACACTGACTTCTCCATTTATTGAATCTACACAAAGTTATTTAAACTAAGTGAAATTCTATAGTAGCACATCTCTCTCTCTCGCTCTGCCTCTCTCTCTCTGCCTCTCTCTCTCTGCCTCTCTCTCTCTGCTTCTCTCTCTCTGCCTCTATCTGTCTCTCTCTCTGCCTCTCTCTCTCTGCCTCTCTCGCTCTGCCTCTCTCTCTCTGCCTCTCTCTCTCTGCCTCTCTCTCTCTCTCTGCCTCTCTCTCTCTGCCTCTCTCTGTCTCTCTCTCTCTGCCTCTCTCTCTCTGCCTCTCTCTCTCTGCCTCTCTCTCTCTGCTTCTCTCTCTCTGCCTCTATCTGTCTCTCTCTCTGCCTCTCTCTCTCTGCCTCTATCTGTCTGCCTCTATCTGTCTGCCTCTCTCTCTCTGCCTCTATCTGTCTCTCTCTCTGTGCAGTGCTTTTGGACATTCACATACTCTCTATACTGCTTGTGACCCAGGCCAGGTCCCTGCCTGCCTCCCTGCCTCCTCCCCTTCCTTCCCTGTCCACTGAGCCTGAACTCTACAACAAACCCCCAATGGGCCACTAACTTCCCCCAAAACGTATCCTGCCTTACCCTCCCTCCTCCCTCTCTGTCTCTGTTTGTCTCTCTCTCCTTCATGCCCTCTTTTATTTTCCTCTGTTTCTTCTAACTCTCCTTGTTTTGTCATAGTTGTTATTACTCTACTTCCTTTTTCTTATTGTATGGTTTGTTAGCGTTCTCTGGTTGCTTTTCTCTTCTCTTCTTGTTTTCCTTTTCAGTTAATTATCCTATGAATTCTCACCTGCTCTTTCGTCATGCTTTGTGACAGAACAACATTCTAAGAAATTTCTAGGAAACTCCCACCTTTCTCGTCTCCCTTCTCTCTCTCTCTCTCTCTCTCTCTCTCTCTCTCTCACACACTCTCTCGCTCTTTCGCTCTCTAACTCGCTGTCTCTCTCTCTAACTCTCTCTCTCTCTCTCTCTCTCTCTCTCTGTCTCTCTAACTCGCTGTCTCTCTCTCTCTCTCTGTCTCTCTCTCTTTCTTTCTCTCTCTCTCTAACTCGCTGTCTCTCTCTCTCTACCTCGCTGTCTCTCTCTCTCTCTCTCTCTCTTTCTCTCTCTCTCTAACTCGCTGTCTCTCTCTCTCTCTACCTCGCTGTCTCTCTCTCTCTCTCTACCTCGCTGTCTCTCTCTCTCTCTCTGTCTCTCTAATCAAACCCCTACAGTAGCATTGCCAGGAAGACTGTACATGCTGTAATCTCTCATTGAGACTAGAGGTGAATCAGGTTTTACTACTGTTCGCCATTCCGATGTGAAATATAGATAAGACCTATACAACATATTGTTTCTACTTCCTCCATCCTCAAGGCATATAGTCATTCCTTACAGGGTTTCTGGGCTTATAAACAAGACTTGGCATGGTGATATTGGAAGGAATGTCTAGCTTTCCGTCTTTCCATAGCTGATGTGAGCGGTGAGGGTGTGGATGTGCTGAAACAGATTGCCAGTGATGACAGAGACATAGAACACCCCTCCCTCCCTCCCTCCCTCCCTCCCTCCCTCCCTCCCTACTGCTACAGCTAACTAGCTAGCTTCAGGTTACCAACACACACATATGCACACAGTTCACACACATAATGGGTTACTAGCACTACAGTGGCTACATGCTGTAGATGTAAACTCATCCACCAACCCGGACAGAAACCCATTGACAGTACATGAGGTATGTGTTTGTTCAGTTCTATCATCATTGAATGATACTATCGTGCCATCGCCAGTCCATCCATCCTCAACATCAACCTCGAGTGGTGTCTCCTACACTCATAGAAAAAGGGTTCCAAAGGGGTTCTTCGGCTGTCCCCATAGAACTTCCTTCCTCATCTCTCCTGGATGACTCACCTGACTATACATCTCTCCTGGATGACTCACCTGACTGAGTCTGGCCCAGTTTTTCATGTTGAGTCTGGCTCAGTTTTCATGTTGAGTCTGGCCCAGTTCTTCATGTTGAGTCTGGCCCAGTTCTTCATGTTGAGTCTGGCCCAGTTTTTCATGTTGTGTCTGGCCCCGTTTTTCATGTTGAGTCTGGCCCAGTTTTTCATGTTGAGTCTTGCCCCGTTTTTCATGTTGAGTCTGGCCCAGTTCTTCATGTTGAGTCTGGCCCAGTTTTTCATGTTGAGTCAGGCCCAGTTTTTCATGTTGAGTCTGGCCCCGTTTTTCATGTTGAGTCTGGCCCCGTTTTTCATGTTGAGTCTGGCCCAGTTCTTCATGTTGAGTCTGGCCCAGTTTTTCATGTTGAGTCAGGCCCAGTTTTTCATGTTGAGTCTGGCCCAGTTCTTCATGTTGAGTCTTGCCCCGTTTTTCATGTTGAGTCTGGCCCAGTTCTTCATGTTGAGTCTGGCCCAGTTTTTCATGTTGAGTCTGGCCCTGTTTTTCATGTTGAGTCTGGCCCAGTTCTTCATGTTGAGTCTTGCCCCGTTTTTCATGTTGAGTCTGGCCCAGTTCTTCATGTTGAGTCTGGCCCAGTTTTTCATGTTGAGTCAGGCCCAGTTTTTCATGTTGAGTCTGGCCCCGTTTTTCATGTTGAGTCTGGCCCCGTTTTTCATGTTGAGTCTGGCCCAGTTTTTCATGTTGATTCTGGCTCAGTGTTTTAGTGAAAAACATAACAAAGCCATGTAAGCGGAATCGATTTCCAGAAACTAACTGAGCCTTTCTGAGCTGTTATCCAGAGACCAGTGTCGCCTGGGGAGCCCAGAGAGAGAGAGGGAGAGAGAGCTGGGATGGGATGGCAGAAAGACAGGGCGGTTTGTATTAAACCCATCAGAAGCCCTGGTCACAGTGATAAGCCTGTCGACACTGACCAAATAGGACAGCACTGTAGAATGCATACAGCACATAGGCTGTTATGGCACAGAGGCCACAGACTAGCCAAATAGGACAGCACTGTAGAATGCATACAGCACATAGGCTGTTATGGCACAGAGGCCACAGACTAGCCAAATAGGACAGCACTGTAGAATGCATACAGCACATAGGCTGTTATGGCACAGAGGCCACAGACTAGCCAAATAGGACAGCACTGTAGAATGCATACAGCACATAGGCTGTTATGGCACAGAGGCCACAGACTAGCTAAATTGGACAGCACAGAATGTTCAGAACACTGATCACAGAACACAGAACCCACTACACACCCAGTGGCACAGAGGCAACCCAATATCTACTGTTTACAGTATGTCTTAAGGAATGCATACATTGTCAATCGTCTTTCAAGAGAGCTCCGTGCTGTTCATAATCTGTCCATTTCTACTCTCACACAATAGGACTAAACCACTGTTCATTTAGTATGTCCTTTAAATCACCCTGAGTTATGTGAGTGACATTAAGGATTGACAGAGGAGAGAGATGGATTGGTTTTAACCAACTGGCTGGACTTTCCTCCAGTCTGTCTGTCTCCCAGGCAGACCTGGGTTTAAATACTATTTGAAACCTTTCAAATACTTTTAGCGTTTGTTCTACCGTATAGTCCCCCTGGAGTTCCAGGTGGGCGGGGTTTGCACTTTTAGGACTGTTTCACTGGTTCCCAGTGAAGGTATTTTGAATTAGTAAAATAGTATCTGAACCATGGTCTGCTAGCAGGGCCTTTCTGTTCAGCGCTGGTTGAAGAGGACAGAAAGAAAACAACAGTGGAAATGGGAGGTTGTTGTTTGTGCCTGGAAGGAAGTAGAGAGAGGAGTAATGGCCTCAGCTCATACATTTTCATTTACCATACATAGCTCGCTCACACTCTCTTTATCTGCCCCCCCTCTCTCTTCTCTCTCTCGTGCGTGCACACACACACAAACACACACACCATACACCACATATCACATAACACACACACAGAAACACACACACCACACACCATCTTCGCCAGTTGAGGGCTGGACTGAAACTCAACACTTCTACTGCAGATTTATAAACATCTGAAATAGGTACAAAGTGCTGTTTGTGCTCTCTCCACTCCCCTCTG
Source organism: Oncorhynchus mykiss (assembly GCF_013265735.2). NCBI lineage: Eukaryota > Metazoa > Chordata > Actinopteri > Salmoniformes > Salmonidae > Oncorhynchus > Oncorhynchus mykiss. Next base: position 64,952,296 of record NC_048573.1, read on the forward strand.
AGGAAACATTTCCTGTTCTATCCTTTTCTGTCTTGTTTTAATGTTTAGTTTTCCATTTCGTCTTGTACCGCTTCCCACCAAAATGGCTCCGTTTCATCAATCCCTGAGCTCCCTAAGCCAACATGACCTCGTTGTGTGTGTGTGTGTGTGTGTGTGTGTGTGTGTGTGTGTGTATGTGTGTGTGTTTAAGAATGCAATGGAAGGGTGTTTTTAATTATGTCACTCTGCATGAAGATTTTTCCTGGAACATTTAAGTCCTTTTCACAGCCTGCTTGACTTAGTGGTGTGTGTGTGTGTGTGTGTGTGTGTGTGTGTGTGTGTGTGTGTCTGCTCGTGGGCGTGTGTACATGTGCAACCCACTGTTGCATAAACAGGCTGTCAGTACCACCCTATTCCATCTGGGGCAGTGAAGAACACACAGAGGGTCTTTTAGACAGACAAGTTCAAACAAGCACTCCATTCCATTATATTATTACAATGCTTATTATTACAGACACCGCATCAAAGAACATGCACCTTGGACTTTTATACACCTTTCATTCACCACAGAGAGAGAAGGACAGAGAGGAGAGAGAAAGATACATTAATACAGAGAGAGAGACGAAGAGAGAGAGAGAGAGAGAGAGAGAGAGAGAGAGAGAGAGAGAGAGAGACGAAGAGAGAGAGCGAGAGAGAGAGAGAGCGAGAGAGAGAGAGAGAGAGAGAGAGAGAGAGAGAGAGAGAGAGAGAGAGAGAGAGACGAAGAGAGAGAGACGAAGAGAGAGAGTGAGAGAGAGAGAGAGCGAGAGAGAGAGAGAGAGAGAGAGAAACGAAGAGAGAGAGAGAGAGAGAGAGACAGAAAGAAATAGAGAGAGAAAGAGATAATTTATTTCGAACTGTTTATTTTCTACTTCACTTGCTTTAGCAATGTAAGCATATGTTTCCCATGCCAATAAAGCCCTAGAATTGAAATTGAATTGAATTGAGCGAAGAGATCGACTCCACCGAAGCAGGGTGAAACATTATGTTGTAATGGACTCTGCTCGACTACAGGCCTCCGAGAAAAAGGCCTTTGGTGGTGGTTCTCTCCATCCTACATCCATGTGGACTGAAGGAAGTGACCGACTAGTGTTTCAAAACATCTCTGGCCCAGGTCCTCAGACCTACAACTCTGATTGGTGAGAGCTTACAGAAGTGTTTCAGGGCTCAGTGCAGATGTTATCACACTGTAAGTGGCGGTAAGGGGCCTTCAACTGTTTGTTTGAAGGGCTCCCATAATACTAGGGATCAACTGATAACAGACTCAGAGCTACTCTGCTCAGTGCTCTCTGCTCTGCGGAGCAGCGTGCTACTATAGAGAGACATCAAATTGTGTTATGGAGATTTGTGTACACACAGACATACGTAAGGACAGGGCCTACTACACACACAGACACAGGCACACACAAAGACACAGGCACACACACAGACACAGGCAAACACACACTAACACAGGCAAACACCTCAGCCTCCTCCTGTTACTTAACCATCACACTTGTAGGTAACCAATCACAATAGAACATGGGAACCTCTCTCTCTCTCTCTCTCTCTCTCTCTCTCTCTCTCTCTCTCTCTCTCTCTCTCTCTCTCTCTCTCTCTCTCTCTCTCTCTCTCTCTCTCTCTCTCTCTCTCTCTCTCTCTCTCTCTCTCTCTCTCTCTCTCTCTCTCTCTCTCTCTCTCTCTCTCTCTCTCTCTCTCTCTCTCTCTCTCTCTCTCTCTCTCTCTCTCTCTCTCTCTCTCTCTCTCTCTCTCTCTCTCTCTCTCTCTCTCTCTCTCTCTCTCTCTCTCTCTCTCTCTCTCTCTCTCTCTCTGCCGCTCTCCCGCTCTCCCACTCTCCCACTCTCCCACTCTCCCGCTCTATAAAACAGGTATTTCCAAAAAGCCTGTACCAACATCGCATCACCACGGCGACCGTGGGAGGAGGTGCTCCAACCTGTCGGCATAGCTACCTGCGTGAGTAGCAGAGTGAACACCCAACATCTACAAAGGTAGGTAGGCAGAACCCTGTCTGTTCCTGGCTACCTTTCACACAGCAATTAACCATGGAACTCCCTTTAAAACACTACCTCCACACACACACACACACACACACACACACACACACACACACACACACACACAATATGGTGCGTCCCAAATGGCACCATATTCCCTATGTAGTGCACTAATTTTGACCAGGGCCCATATAAAAAAAATAATATATTAAATAAATTTTTATTTCACCTTTATTTAACCAGGTAGGCAAGTTGAGAACAACTGGTGTGCAAAAGAGCAGAAAAACAAAAACAAATATGAGGGATGAGGTAGGTAGTTGGTTGGATGGGCTATTTACAGATGGGCTGTGTACAGCTGCAGCGATCGGTAAGCTGCTCTGACAGCTGATGCTTAAAGTTAGTGAGGGAGATATAAGTCTCCAACGTCAGTGATTTTTGAAATCATTGGCAGCAGAGAACTGGAAGGAAAGGCGGCCAAAGGAGGTGTTGACTTTGGGGATAACCAGTGAAATATACCTGCTGGAACGCGTGCTACCGGTGGGTGTTGGTGACCAGTGAGCTAAGGCGGAGCTTTACCTAGCAACTCTGCCAGTGCCCTTAGGACTCTACCAGGGCCCATATGACTCTACCAGTGCCCATATGACTCTACCAGGGCACATATGACTCTACCAGTGCCCATACGACTCTACCAGTGCCCATATGACTCTACCAGCGCCCATATGGCTCTACCAGTGCCCACATGACTCTACCAGTGCCTATATGACTCTACCAGTGCCTATATGACTCTACCAGTGCTCATATGACTCTACCAGTGCCCATAGGACTTTACCAGTGCCCATAGGACTCCACCAGTGCCCATATGACTCTACCAGTGCCCATAGGGCACACCCACGAACCTGATACTACACTACAACCCCTCACCCCCACGGACCTGATACTACACTACAACCCCTCACCCCCACGGACCTGATACTACACTACAACCCCTCACCCCCACGGACCTGATACTACACTACAACCCCTCACCCCCACGGACCTGATACTACACTACAACCCCTTACCCCCACGGACCTGATACTACACTACAACCCCTCACCCCCACGGACCTGATACTACACTACAAACCCTCACCTCCACGGACCTGATACTACACTACAACCCCTCACCCCCACGGACCTGATACTACACTACAACCCCTCACCCCCACAGACCTGATACTACACTACAACCCCTCACCTCCACGGACCTGATACTACCCTACTACCCTACAACCCCTCACCCACACAGACCTGACACTACACTACAACCCCTCACCCCCACGGACCTGATACTACACTACAACCCCTCACCCCCACGGACCTGATACTACACTACAAACCCTCACCTCCACGGACCTGATACTACCCTACTACCCTACAACCCCTCACCCACACAGACCTGACACTACACTACAACCCCTCACCCCAACGGACCTGATACTACACTACAACCCCTCACCCCCACGGACCTGATACTACACTACAAACCCTCACCTCCACGGACCTGATACTAACCTACTACCCTACAACCCCTCACCCACACAGACCTGACACTACACTACAACCCCTAACCCACACAGACCTGACACTACACTACAACCCCTCACCTCCACGGACCTGATACTACACTACAACCCCTCACCTCCACGGACCTGATACTACACTACAAGCCCTCACCTCCACGGACCTGATACTACCCTACTACCCCCACAGACCTGATACTACCCTACTACCCCCACAGACCTGACACTACACTACAACCCCTCACCCCCACGGACCTGATACTACCCTACTACCCCCACAGACCTGACACTACACTACAACCCCTCACCCCCACGGACCTGATACTACCCTACTACCCTACAACCCCTCACCCACACAGACCTGACACTACACTACAACCCCTCACCCCCACGGACCTGATACTACCCTACTACCCTACTACCCCCACAGACCTGACACTACACTACAACCCCTCACCTCCACGGACCTGATACTACCCTACTATCCTACAACCCCTCACCCCCACGGACCTGATACTACCCTACTACCCCTCACCCCCACGGACCTGATACTACCCTACTACCTCTAACCTCCATCGACCTGATACTACCCTACTACCCCTCAACCCCACTGACCTGACACTACCCTACTACCCCTCACCCCCACAGACCTGATACTACCCTACTACCCCTCACCCCCACAGACCTGATACTACCCTACTACCACTCACCTCCACAGACCCAATACTACCCTACTACCCCTCACCCCCACAGACCTGATACTACCCTACTACCCCTCACCCCCACAGACCTGATACTACCCTACTACCACTCACCTCCACAGACCCAATACTACCCTACTACCCCTCACCCCCACAGACCTGATACTACCCTACTACCCTACTACCCCCACAGACCTGACACTACACTACAACCCCTCACCTCCACGGACCTGATACTACCCTACTACCCTACAACCCCTCACCCCCACGGACCTGATACTACCCTACTACCTCTAACCTCCATCGACCTGATACTACCCTACTACCCCTCAACCCCACTGACCTGACACTACCCTACTACCCCTCACCCCCACAGACCTGATACTACCCTACTACCCCTCACCCCCACAGACCTGATACTACCCTACTACCACTCACCTCCACAGACCCAATACTACCCTACTACCCCTCACCCCCACAGACCTGATACTACCCTACTACCCCTCACCCCCACAGACCTGATACTACCCTACTACCACTCACCTCCACAGACCCAATACTACCCTACTACCACTCACCTCCACAGACCCAATACTACCCTACTACCCCTCACCCCCACAGACCTGATACTACCCTACTACCCTACTACCCCCACAGACCTGACACTACACTACAACCCCTCACCTCCACGGACCTGATACTACCCTACTACCCTACAACCCCTCACCCCCACGGACCTGATACTACCCTACTACCTCTAACCTCCATCGACCTGATACTACCCTACTACCCCTCAACCCCACTGACCTGACACTACCCTACTACCCCTCACCCCCACAGACCTGATACTACCCTACTACCCCTCACCCCCACAGACCTGATACTACCCTACTACCACTCACCTCCACAGACCCAATACTACCCTACTACCCCTCACCCCCACAGACCTGATACTACCCTACTACCCCTCACCCCCACAGACCTGATACTACCCTACTACCACTCACCTCCACAGACCCAATACTACCCTACTACCCCTCACCCCCACAGACCTGATACTACCCTACTACCCCTCACCCCCACAGACCTGATACTACCCTACTACCACTCACCTCCACAGACCCAATACTACCCTACTACCCCTCACCCCCACAGACCTGATACTACCCTACTACCCCTCACCCCCACAGACCTGATACTACCCTACTACCCTACTACCCCCACAGACCTGATACTACACTACAACCCCTTACCCGCACAGACCTGATACTACCCTACAACCCCTCACCCCCACGGACCTGATACTACCCTACTACCCTACTACCCCTCACCCCCACAGACCTGATACTACCCTACTACCTCTCACCTCCACGGACCTGATACTACCCTACTACCTCTCACCCCCACAGGCCTGATACTACCCTACTACCTCTCACCTCCACAGGGGGAGGAGTAGTTGGACCAGGGAGAGGAGTAGCTGGACCAGGCAGAGGAGTAGTTGGACCAGGGAGAGGAGTAGTTGGACCAGGGAGAAGAATTGCTGGACCAGGCAGAGGAGTAGTTGGACCAGGGAGAGGAGTAGTTGGACCAGGGAGAAGAGTAGCTGGACCAGGGAGAGGAGTAGTTGGACCAGGCAGAGGAGTATCACTGAGAGAGACAGGTGAAAGACTCCAGCCTATAACCATGGTCTATCACTGAGAGAGGCTGGTGAAAGAGTCAAGCCTAATACCATGGTCTATCACTGAGAGAGGCTGGTGAAAGAGTCCAGTCTAATACCATGGTCTATCACTGAGAGAGGCTGGTGAAAGAGTCCAGTCTAATACCATGGTCTATCACTGAGAGAGGCTAGTGAAAGAGTCCAGCCTAATACCATGGTCTATCACTGAGAGGGGCTGGTGAAAGACTCCAGCCTATAACCACGGTCTATCACTGAGAGAGACTGGTGAAAGAGTCCAGCCTATAACCATGCTCTATCACTGAGAGAGACTGGTGAAAGAGTCCAGCCTAAAACCATGGTCTATCACTGAGAGAGGCTGGTGAAAGAGTCCAGTCTAATACCATGGTCTATCACTGAGAGAGACTGGTGAAAGACTCCAGCCTAATACCATGGTCTATCACTGAGAGAGGCTGGTGAAAGAGTCCAGCCTAAAACCATGGTCTATCACTGAGAGAGACTGGTGAAAGAGTCCAGCCTAATACCATGGTCTATCACTGAGAGAGGCTGGTCAAATAGTCCAGCCTAAAACCATGGTCTATCACTGAGAGAGACTGGTGAAAGAGTCCAGCCTAATACCATGGTCTATCACTGAGAGAGGCTGGTGAAAGAGTCCAGTCTAATACCATGGTCTATCACTGAGAGAGACTGGTGAAAGAGTCTAATCTCAGACAGTCAACCGTGGCTTCCATTATCCTGAATTTTCAACAAACCAACAGGTAAGTAATGCATTTCACAAGGGCTTCTTCTACCATTACTGTTGCTATGTCCCACAGTAACTGTAGGCCACCAGTCCCAATGCAAATACATATGTTGTATTTTTGTTCCTCTAAAGGACGCAACGTCTTCATCCCTCTGGGGGAAGAGGAAAGCACCTCAGTGAAGACCAATAGCATGCCATTGTAGGATTGGTCATTGCTGACAATGCAATAAAACTGAGAGAAATTCAGATCAGAATTGTAGTGAACAACCTAGTATTTCACAATGTGGAAAGCATCAGTCTGACTACCATTGCTTGGAATCTGACCAAAAACAGAGTTTGAATGAAACAGTTCCTTTTGAAAGGAACAGTGAGTGTGTCAAGGAACTCCGGAACCAATATGTCCAGGTATGGTCTATCCAATATGTCTTGTTCTACAGTGAGTTTTACACTATGCTACTCTACATGTAAACATGGGTTACAGTACATACAGTAGGACATACTGAAAAGCATTTACACATACTGTGTTTGAATTATTTCAGAGAGTCATGGAGTTGGAGGCTAATCAGATGAAATCATTTATGTAGATGAGGCAGGGTTTAACCTGGCAAAAACACGTCGGCTGGGAAGAAACGTAATCGGGGAAAGGGCCACCGTTGATGTGCTGTGTCAGAGAGGAGCAAATATCACAATGTGTGCTACAATCTGGAGTGCTGCTTTTGTCCTGCAGAAAAGCCAGATTGGTTCCTACAACACTGAGCGCCTTCTTTTGTTTTTAGATGACCTCCACCAACAACTGGTGCCAGAAGCAGAAAGGGAACAGTTGGGAGAAAACATGAGGACATTTGTGATTGCATGGGACAATGTAGCATTCCACCATCCACCAAACTTTACAGTTGGCACTATGCATTCGGGCAGGTAGCGTTCTCCTGGCATTCGCCTAACCCAGATTTGTCCGTTGGACTGCCAGACTGTGAAGCGTGACTCATCACTCCAGAGAACGTGTTTCCACTGCTCCAAGCCGACGCTTGGCATTGCGCATGGTGATCTTAGGCTTGTGTGCGGCTGCTCGACCTTGGAAACCCATTTCAAGAAGCTCCTGACGAACAGTTATTGCGCTGACATTGCTTTCAGATGTAATTTGGAACTCGGTAGTGAGTGTTGCAACTGAGAACAGACCATTTTTATGTACTGCAAGCTTCAGCACTCGACGGTCCTGTTCTGTGATCTTGTGTGGCCTACCACTACACAGATGAGCCGTTGTTGCTCTTAGACGTTTCAACTTCACAATAATAGCACTTATAGTTGACCAGGGCAGCTCTAGCAGGGCAGACATTTGATGAAATGATTTGTTTGAAAGGTAGCATCATATGACGGTGCCACTTTAAAAGTTACTGAGCTCTTCGGTAAGGCAATTCTACTGCCAATGTTTGTCTATGGAGATTGCATGGCGGTGTCCTTTATTCCCCTGTTAGCAACGGGTATGGCTGAAATAGCCAAATCCACTCATTTGAAGGAGTGTCCACATACTTTTGCATATAACACGTAACTTATTGAGAACAGATTCTCTTTTCAAATAAAGATCTGACAACCATCTAATCCATGCAGGTATGAACAACAATTTAACCGTTTGTGACCTGTGACCCTTTGGTACTGGTTTTTGTTTTAACACATGCCAGTATTTATCAATGAAGGAGATTTCATTCATTGTGAGTGCACGAAAGTGGTGTGCTTCAAATTTGTACATGAAAGACAGACAGAGAGGTCTGTGTTTTCCTAGCAGGGTGGGTTCTTGGATTCCACCACACTAGGATATTACCTTAGGGTGCTCTCCTTAAATTCTCTCTCTCTGTTTCTCTCTCTCTCTGTTTCTCTCTCTCTCTCTCTAAATACCTTGAGGATAAAGTGGGCAGCAGCAGGGGGAGGTAGTGATTGACATCTGAAAGGCTGGAGAGGTGCTCAGGCATGCTGTGCTGAGGAGAGGGAGAGAGAGAGACAGAGAGAGAGAGGAGAAAGAGAGCGAGAGAGAGAGAGAATGCACACAGAGAGGTGGGGGGGCTCGGTAGCTTTTACTCAGCTGTTGCCACCCACACCCATCACAATCCCCGACATACACGCCTTTCATCACCTCATGTGAAAAGGATATTGTTTTGTCTGTTATTTGAGACTTGTTTACTGGACGCCTGCTTTACTTTACTGACTCTCAGAGTTTGGAACCACGGCATCATCTAAAGCAGCATCCTAAAAAAACAAACCTGCAACAAATAATCAACACAATTTTATGGAACTGCTCCATTCGAGGGGGTTAAATGTGGAAGACACATTTCAGTTGAATGCACTCAGTTGTGCAACTGACTAGGTCTCCCCCTTTTCCTTTCCATTCTTTATCTCATTGCCTCTTATATCAAACAGATGAATGCATGTTCAATTAAAAGTTAGCATTTTCTGTTTCAAAATGTAATAATGACACACACACTCATGCATGATTGGGTACACACACACACACACACACACACACACACACACACACACACACACACACACACACACACACTTGAGTAACATCACTTACAGAGTGCGGCCATTTCTTTAGGGAGGTCTGTGCTGAACCTCCCAAACAGTCTGCTATTGGCCAGCAGGTCGAAGGGGGAGTGGTTCCGCATGGAGTTGAAGGCAAATGGGTAGACAGCTGGTGGAAACCCTGTCATGTGACCCACCTGCCGCTCCCTGTTGGTAGCCATGGTAACAGAGAGGAGAGGAGTACCCAGAAGGCTGGTGGTATCCCAGACAGACCCTCTGTCTCAGGCAGTTGGGCTGGGGAATATCAGACACACACCACCTGGAAGACCCTGGAAAGTTCTTCCAGAGGCAGCCTATCAGGGCACTGGAGTGGATGAGGGGCACAGGTTCTGGTTGCCTCAGGAGAGTTCTGGTTGGAATGATCATATGACGCATCTATCAGAAGACACACAAAAAGAGCAACATTGTTTTTCCAATCTACACAATGAAGAATAACTACTGTCACATTAAGTAATGATAAAATGTGGAATATTGTCCAAATGTTCTTTATTTTCTACAAACACTGTTCACCTTACATCAACTCTGAGGATTGATATTTCTGGAACACTGAACAGTTTATTCCAAACAAGCAATTTCAGAGGGATGTGCAAACTACAACACAATGGTCAAAACAGGTATGGGGAGGGGTGGGGTGGGGTGGAAGGGAAGAGTGACATATCAACACAGAGAGATATGAGAAACTGTGAGAGTTGAAGAGTGACATATAAACACAGAGATATGAGAAGCTGTGAGTTGAAGAGTGGCATATCAACACAGAGAGATATAAGAAGCTGTGAGTTGAAGAGTGACATATCAACACAGAGAGATATGAGAAACTGTGAGAGTTGAAGAGTGACATATCAACACAGAGAGATATGAGAAGCTGTGAGTTGAAGAGTGACATATCAACACAGAGAGATATGAGAAGCTGTGAGTTGAAGAGTGACATATCAACACAGAGAGATATGAGAAACTGTGAGAGTTGAAGAGTGACATATCACCACAGAGAGATATGAGAAACTGTGAGTTGAAGAGTGACATATCAACACAGAGAGATATGAGAAACTGTGAGAGTTGAAGAGTGACATATCAACACAGAGATATGAGAAGCTGTGAGTTGAAGAGTGACATATCAACACAGAGAGATATGAGAAGCTGTGAGTTGAAGAGTGACATATCAACACAGAGATATGAGCAGCTGTGAGTTGAAGAGTGACATATCAACACAGAGATATGAGAAGCTGTGAGTTGAAGAGTGACATATCAACACAGAGAGATATGAGAAACTGTGAGAGTTGAAGAGTGACATATCAACACAGAGATATGAGAAGCTGTGAGAGTTGAAGAGTGACATATCAACACAGAGAGATATGAGAAGCTGTGAGAGTTGAAGAGTGACATATAAACACAGAGAGATATGAGAAGCTGTGCGTTGAAGAGTGACATATCAACACAGAGAGATATGAGAAGCTGTGAGTTGAAGAGTGACATATCAACACAGAGAGATATGAGAAGCTGTGAGAGTTGAAGAGTGACATATCAACACAGAGATATGAGAAGCTGTGAGAGTTGAAGAGTGACATATCAACACAGAGAGATATGAGAAACTGTGAGAGTTGAAGAGTGACATATCAACACAGAGATATGAGAAGCTGTGAGAGTTGAAGAGTGAGTAGTAGAAGGAGGAGCAAAAAAACGTACTGAAGAGAATAAAATAAGAAGTTTCAAAAATGTTAACAGGAGAGAAGATGGAGGGAGGGCACTTGTTTGTGCAGTTTTGAAAGTTTTCCATAATTTTGCAGTGATTCCAGGCTCTGCCATATGATTTAAATCAGCAGAACTCCACAATAAAGAGGCTCTCTGTTCATTCTGCCAACCCAGCACAGCAGCCTGACTCTCTGCCTCACAGCTCTCTGCCTCTTTGCCTCACAGCTCTCTGCCTCACTGCCTCACAGCTCTCTAACTCACAGCTCTCTGCCTCACTGCCTCACAGCTCTCTGCCTCACAGCTCTCTAACTCACAGCTCTCTGCCTCACTGCCTCACAGCTCTCTGCCTCACAGCTCTCTGTCTCACAGCTCTCTGCCTCACAGCTCAGCCTCACAGCTCAGCCTCAGCTCAGTGCACCCAGAGTCATTTTATGAGTGGTTGGTGTCAGATGCTTGTTTTTGAAACAGCACAGCCAAGGAATTCAGATAGAGCTGCTTTTTTTGGAACGGCTGTGATTTGTGAACCAGGGGGAAGCAGAGTCAAGACTGAGGAAAAATATGGGTAATGAATACAGGGCAGAAACAAAAGAGGAAAACATTCACATCTGAGGCTGAACTGAGCAGAATGCAGTACAGACAGACAGACAGACAGACAGACAGACAGACAGACAGACAGACAGACAGACAGACAGACAGACAGACAGACAGACAGACAGACAGACAGACAGATAGATAGATAGACAGAGAGACAGACAGATAGATAGATAGATAGATAGATAGATAGATAGATAGACAGACAGACAGACAGACAGACAGACAGACAGACAGACAGACAGACAGACAGACAGACAGACAGACAGACAGACAGACAGACAGACAGACAGACAGACAGACAGACAGACAGACAGACAGACAGACAGATAGATAGATAGATAGACAGAGAGACAGAGAGAGACAGAGAGAGACAGAGAGAGAAATGTTTACTGTTCATTTTTATTGTTTATTTAACTTTTTTTTATATTATCTACATTTGCTTTGGCAATGTTAACATATGTTTCCCATGCCAATAAAGTCCCTTGAATTGACTTGAATTGAATCGAGAGAGAGAGAGAGAGAGAGAGAGAGAGAGAGACAGACAGATATATATATATATACACACTACCATTCAAAAGTTTGGGGTCACTTAGAAATGTCCTTGTTTTCCATGAAAAAATATGTTAAATGAGTTGAAAAATGATACGAAATATAGTCAAGGTTAAAAAATAATGATTTGCAATTGAAATAATAATTGTGTCCTTCAAACTTTGCTTTCGTTAAAGAATCCTCCATTTGCAGGAATTACAGCCTTGCAGACCTTTGGCATACTAGTTGTCAATTTCTTGAGGTAATCTGAAAAGATTTCACCCCATGCTTCCTGAAGCACCTCCCAGAAATTGGATTGGTTTGATGGGCACTTCTTGCGTACCATACGGTGGTTTGGGTCATTGTCCTGCTGTAGGAGGAAATTGGCTCCAATTAAGCGCCGTCCACAGGGTATAGCAGGGCGTTGCAAAATGGGGTGATAGCCTTCCTTCTTCAAGATCCCTTTTACCCTGTACAAATCTCCCACTGTACCACCACCAAAGCACCGCCCGACCATCACATTGCTCCACCATGCATGACAGAAGCACTCCTCCAGCATCTTTTCATTTAGTCTGCGTCTCACGAATGTTCTTTGTGATTGAAATGAATATAAATTATTTTGGGCAACAGACATATCCGAACACTTCAAACCTAGATTTGTCTGTCCATAACACTTTTTTTCCAATCTTCCTCTGTCTAGTGTCTGTGTTCTCTTGCCCATCTTAATCTTTTATTTTTATTGGCCAGTCTGAGATGTGGCTTTTTCTTTGCAACTCTGCCTAGAAGGCCAGCATCCCAGAGTCAGCTTTTCACCGTTGACATTGAGACTGGTGTTTTGCGGGTACTATATTTAATGAAGCTGCCCGTTGAGGACTTGTGAGGGATCTGTTTATCAAACTAGACACTCTAATGTACTTGTCCTCTTGCTCAGTTGTGCACCGGGGCCTCCCACGCCTCTTTTTATTCTGGTTAGAGCCAGTTTGCGCTGTTCTGTGAAGGGAGTAGTACACAGCGTTGTACGAGATCTTCAGTTTCTTGGCAATTTCTTGCATGGAATAGCCTTAATTTCTCAGAAAAATAATAGACTGATGAGTTTCAGAAGAAAGGTCTTTGTTTCTGGCCATTTTGAGCCTGTAATCGAACCCACAAATGCTGATACTCCAGACACTCAACTAGTCTAAAGAAGGCCAGTTTTATTGCTTCTTTAATCAGCACAAAAAAAATAAGCCGTTTCCAGCTACAATAGTCATTTACAACATTAACAATGTCTACACTGTATTTTTTATCAATTTGATGTTATTTTAATAGACAAAAAATGTACTTTTCTTTTGGTCCTGTCACCTACAAAGATTCACAAAATCTTCAAAAATATCCTCCATGTACAATGTAGAACACCAAATAATGCATGCAGAGCAGAATTAGGCCGATAACCGCTAATGACCAAAATCCAGAGAAGAGACGTTAAAATTCTACAACCACCTAAAAGGAAGCGATTCCCAAACCTCCCATAACAAAGCCATCACCTACAGAGAGATGAACCTGGAGAAGTGTCCCCTAAGCAAGCTGGTCCTGGGGCTCTGTTCACAAACACAAACACACCCTACAGAGCACCAGGACAGCAGCACAATTAGACCCAACCAAATCATGAGAAAACAAAAAGATAATTACTTGACACATTGGAAAGAAGTAACAAAAAAACGGAGCAAACTAGAATGTTATTTGGCCCCAAAAAGAGAGTACACAGCGGCAGAATACCTGACCACTGTGACTGACCCAAACTTAAGGAAAGCTTTGACTATGTACAGACTCAGTGAGCATAGCCTTGCAATTGAGAAAGGCTGCCGTAGGCAGACTTGGCTCTCAAGAGAAGACAGGCTATGTGCACACTGCCCACAAAATGAGTTGGAAACTGAGCTGCACTTCCTAACTTCCTGCCAAATGTATGACCATATTAGAGACACATATTTCCCTCAGATTACACAGACACACAAATAATTCGAAAACAAACACGATTTTGATCAACTCCCATATCTACTGGGTGAAATACCACACCGTGCCATCACATCAGCAAGATTTGTGACCTGTGAAGAACAAACACCATTGTAAATACAACCCATATTTATGTTTATTTATTTCCCTTTTGTACTTTAACCATTTGCACATTGTTACAACACTGTATATATACATAATATGACATTTGAAATGTCTTTATTCTTTTGGAACTTTGAAATGTTTACTGTTTATTTTGTATTGTTTATTTCACTTTTGTATATTATCTACCTCACTTGCTTTGGTAATGTTAACATATGTTTCTCATGCCAATAAAGCCCAAAAATTTAATTGAAATTGAGATGCAGGCACAGTGACAGTCTGGCCACTGGGGGGCACTAAGCAGTGGCTGTCTGCCCAGAAAACACAGAAATCTTTCACATACTAGCACATACTAGTACGCATATAAAAAGGCACACGCACATTCGCACGCACGCACGCACGCACGCACACACACACACACACACACACACACACACACACACACACACACACACACACACACACACACAGCTCTCTCTCTCTCTCTCTCTCTCTCTCTCTCCCTCTCTCTCTCTCTCTCTCTCTCTCTCTCTCTCTCTCTCCTCTCCTCTCTTTCTGACTCTTTCTCTTTCAACAGAGCCAGTTAATTACACTCTAGTGCTGCAGGCAACTTCAAACCACCACTAATTTAGAGTTCCATTAAAGTAAACTGTTCCACATGTGTCTCCAGAGCAGAGGCAGGCAGGCAGGCAGGCAGGCAGGCAGGCAGGCAGGCAGGCAGGCAGGCAGGCAGGCAGGCAGGGAGGGAGGGAGGGAGGGAGGGAGGGAGGGAGGGAGGGAGGGAGGGAGGGAGGGAGGGAGGGAGGGAGGGAGGGAGGGAGGGATCAAGACAGGCTTTCAGAGAGACTGGGTGGCAGGCAGGGAGTCTGGCAGGCAGGCATGCAGGCAGGGAGGCAGGTAGGGAGGGCGGGAAGGAGGCAGGGAGACAGGGAGACAGGTAGGGAGGGCGGGAAGGAGGCAGGCAGGTAGGGAGACAGGTAGGGAGGGCGGGAAACAAGCAGGCAGGTAGGGAGACAGGTAGGGAGGGAAGGAAGGAGGCAGACAGGTAGGGAGACAGGTAGGGATGGAGGGAAGGAGGCAGGCAGGTAGAGAGACAGGTAGGGAGTCAGGCAGGTAGGGAGAGAAGGAGGCAGGCAGGTAGGGAGGGAAGGAGGCAGGCAGGTAGGGAGACAGGTAGGGAGGGAGGGAGACAGGTAGGGAGGGAGGGAAGGAGGCAGGGAGTCTGGCAGGCAGGCAGGCAGGCAGGGAGACAGGTAGGGAGGGAGGGAAGGAGGCTGGCAGGTAGGGAGGGAGGCTGGGAGGCAGGGAGGTAGGGAGACAGGTAGGGAGGAAGGGAGGGAAGGAGGCAGGCAGGTAGGTAGGGAGACAGGCAGCAAGGATCGGGTGGCAATGTTTCAGGAAGGAGCAACAGCCCCATAGGCTTTAGGCACCAACCCCATGCTGCCAAGACAGCCTCCAATCTGCCAACTCTCTAATAGGGGAAGAGGTCCAGACTGGAAAAACTACAACTTCTACAAACACAGCCCCATAATAATCTGTGTGTGCT
>NC_048573.1:64970508-65010508 GCF_013265735.2 Oncorhynchus mykiss
GGTGACTAATGGATCAGTTGACTTTCTTTCTGTCCATTCTGGAAATACCTCTCAACGTGCTTAATGAGACTGATTGATTGATTGGTTTTGATTTGTACATGTATGAAATTAAATGAATCTAGGCTAGGTTACGATAAGGCAAGGATAGAGAGAGAGAGAGGGAGGGAGTTACTCTGGGTTGGAGAAGAGTGTTGGTTTCAGCAGTGATGTAGTGAGAAAGAGTGAGAAAAAGAAAGAGAGAGAGAATAGAAACACATAGAGAGAGAACTAGATCCAGACCACAACACCAACAGCCAGATCCACAAACCCCCCAAGTCAACCATGTCCACACCCCATTTAGGCTCCCTCAGATTAGACCTATGCCACTCCTGCCCACCCTAAGCACCCCACTCCCACAAAGAGGGCCTCAACATGAAAGTCACACATACGCCCAGGCTGTGAGCAGGCTATCAGGTCCAACCCCCACTCTTACACTAGCCCAAGCCAATGGCATGTACCAGATGCTCAGCTGGCTCTACTCACACTTACTGGCCTGAGGCCAAACCACATGACTAACAACATTGAACACTTTATGGAACACAAAGCCTTCACAATCTCATCCTGGAATATCCAAGGCCATGAGGTCATCTGCATTTGGCCTAAAAAGTAAGGAACCTGGACTTCACCAAAGAAATCAGAAAGGTGATGGACCCACAGGTTGCCTTCTAGGTTACAGAGAGCCGGTAGTCCCATTCACCAATCTACCCGGTGTGAAACAGGGAAGGGACTCAGGGGGTATGCTAATTTGGTATAGAGCAGACCTAACTCACTCTATTAAATTAATCAAAACAAGAACATTTTACATTTGGCTGGAAATTCAAAAGGAAATGATCTCAACAGAAAAAATGTCCTCCTGTGTGCTACCTATATCCCCCACTAGAATCCCCATACTTTAATGAAGACAGCTTCTCCATCCTGTAGAGGGAAATCAATCATTTCCAGGCCCAGGGACATGTACTAGTCTGTGGCGACCTAAATTCCAGAACTGGACAAGAACCTGACACCCTTAGTACACAGTGGGACAAACACCTACCTGGAGGTGACAGCATTCCTTCCCCCATATTGCACAACTATGACAACATAACCAACAAAGATGGGTCACAACTCCTGCAGCTCTGTTGCACGCTGGGACTGTACAGAGACAATGGTAGGCTTTGAGGAGACTCCTATGGTAGGCACACCTATAGCTCATCCCTTGGCAGTAGTAGTGTAGACTACTTTATCACTGACCTCAACCTAGAGTCTCTCAAAGTGTTCAGTCAGCCAACTGACACCCTTATCAGATCACAGCAAAATCACAGTCTACTTGAACAGAGCAATTCTCAATCATGAGGCATCAAAGCCAAAGGAACTGAGTAATATTAAGAAATGCTATAATTGGAAGGAATGTAGTGTGGAAACCTACAAAAAAACAATTAGGCAACAACACATTCAATCCCTTTTAGACAACTTCCTGGACAATTCGTTCCACTGTAATAGTGAAGGTGTAAACTTGGCAGTAGAAAATCTAAACAGTATATTTGACCTCTCAGCTTCCCTATCAAATCTAAGAATTTCAAACAGAAAACCGAAGAAAATTAACAACAATGACAAATGGTTTGATGAAGAATGCAAAAACCTAAGAAAGAAATTGAGAAACCTGTCCAACCAAAAACATAGAGACCCAGTAAACCTGAGCCTACACCTTCACTATGGTGAATCACTAAAACAATACAGAAGAATACTATGGAAAAAGAAGGAACAGCACAGCAGAAATCAGCCCAATGTAATTGAATAATCCATAGACTCTAACCACTTCTGGGAAAATTGGAAAACACTAAACAACACGAAGAGTTATCTATCCAAAATGGAGATGTATGGGTTAACCACCCTCCAATCTTTTTGGTCCTATAGCAAAGAACAAACAGCAAAAACATATACATGATCAAATACAAATCTTAGAATCAACTATTAAAGACTACCAGAACCCACTGGATTCTCCAAATACATTGAATGAACTACAGGACAAAATACAAACCCTCCAACCCAAAAAGGCCTGTGGTGTTGATGGTATCCTCAATGAAACGATAAAATATACAGACCCCAAATTCCAATTGGCAATACTTAAACTCTTTAACATCATCCTTAGTTCTGGCATCTTCCCCAATATTTGGAACCAAGGACTGTTCACCTCAATACATAGAGTCTCTCAAAGTGTTCAGTCAGCCAACTGACACCCTTATCAGATCACAGCAAAATCACAGTCTACTTGAACAGAGCAATTCTCAATCATGAGGCATCAAAGCCAAAGGAACTGAGTAATATTAAGAAATGCTATAGATGGAAGGAATGTAGTGTGGAAACCTACAAAAAAACAATTAGGCAACAACACATTCAATCCCTTTTAGACAACTTCCTGGACAATTCGTTCCACTGTAATAGTGAAGGTGTAAACTTGGCAGTAGAAAATCTAAACAGTATATTTGACCTCTCAGCTTCCCTATCAAATCTAAGAATTTCAAACAGAAAACCGAAGAAAATTAACAACAATGACAAATGGTTTGATGAAGAATGCAAAAACCTAAGAAAGAAATTGAGAAACCTGTCCAACCAAAAACATAGAGACCCAGTAAACCTGAGCCTACACCTTCACTATGGTGAATCACTAAAACAATACAGAAGAATACTATGGAAAAAGAAGGAACAGCACAGCAGAAATCAGCCCAATGTAATTGAATAATCCATAGACTCTAACCACTTCTGGGAAAATTGGAAAACACTAAACAACACGAAGAGTTATCTATCCAAAATGGAGATGTATGGGTTAACCACCCTCCAATCTTTTTGGTCCTATAGCAAAGAACAAACAGCAAAAACATATACATGATCAAATACAAATCTTAGAATCAACTATTAAAGACTACCAGAACCCACTGGATTCTCCAAATACATTGAATGAACTACAGGACAAAATACAAACCCTCCAACCCAAAAAGGCCTGTGGTGTTGATGGTATCCTCAATGAAACGATAAAATATACAGACCCCAAATTCCAATTGGCAATACTTAAACTCTTTAACATCATCCTTAGTTCTGGCATCTTCCCCAATATTTGGAACCAAGGACTGTTCACCTCAATACATAGAGTCTCTCAAAGTGTTCAGTCAGCCAACTGACACCCTTATCAGATCACAGCAAAATCACAGTCTACTTGAACAGAGCAATTCTCAATCATGAGGCATCAAAGCCAAAGGAACTGAGTAATATTAAGAAATGCTATAGATGGAAGGAATGTAGTGTGGAAACCTACAAAAAAACAATTAGGCAACAACACATTCAATCCCTTTTAGACAACTTCCTGGACAATTCGTTCCACTGTAATAGTGAAGGTGTAAACTTGGCAGTAGAAAATCTAAACAGTATATTTGACCTCTCAGCTTCCCTATCAAATCTAAGAATTTCAAACAGAAAACCGAAGAAAATTAACAACAATGACAAATGGTTTGATGAAGAATGCAAAAACCTAAGAAAGAAATTGAGAAACCTGTCCAACCAAAAACATAGAGACCCAGTAAACCTGAGCCTACACCTTCACTATGGTGAATCACTAAAACAATACAGAAGAATACTATGGAAAAAGAAGGAACAGCACAGCAGAAATCAGCCCAATGTAATTGAATAATCCATAGACTCTAACCACTTCTGGGAAAATTGGAAAACACTAAACAACACGAAGAGTTATCTATCCAAAATGGAGATGTATGGGTTAACCACCCTCCAATCTTTTTGGTCCTATAGCAAAGAACAAACAGCAAAAACATATACATGATCAAATACAAATCTTAGAATCAACTATTAAAGACTACCAGAACCCACTGGATTCTCCAAATACATTGAATGAACTACAGGACAAAATACAAACCCTCCAACCCAAAAAGGCCTGTGGTGTTGATGGTATCCTCAATGAAACGATAAAATATACAGACCCCAAATTCCAATTGACAATACTTAAACTCTTTAACATCATCCTTAGTTCTGGCATCTTCCCCAATATTTGGAACCAAGGACTGTTCACCCCAATACACAAAAATGGAGACAAATTTGACCCCAATAACTACCGTGGGTAAATCCTCTGCATTATCATTAACAGCAGACTTGTACAATTCCTCGGTGAAAACAATGTACTGAGCAAATGTCAAATTGGCTTTTTAACAAATTACCGTACAACAGAGCACACCCTAATTAATAAACAAACAAAACAAAGGCAAAGTCTTCTCGTGTTTTGTTGATTTCTGTAACGATGTGCGCTGAAAGTCTTGAAGCAAGTTCAGAGAGTTTTAATAAAATAAATGGAACATAATACAGAACACAAACAACTCACAGACATGAAACTGTAACAGAAACAATGACGACTGGGGAAGGAACCAAAGGGAGTGACATATATAGGGAAGGTAATCAGGGAAGTGATGGAGTCCAGGTGAGTCTGATGACGCGCAGGTGCGCATAACGATGGTGACAGGAGACAATTTAAAAAAAACTTTAGACTCAATTTGGCATGAGGGTCTGCTATACAAATTGATGGACAGTGGTATTGGGGGGAAAAATATACAACATTATATCATCCATGCATACAAACAACAAGTGTGCGGTTAAAATTGGCAAAAAGCACACACATTTCTATCCAGAGGGCCGGGGGGTGAGACAGGGATGCAGCTTAAGCCCCACCCTCTTCAACATATACCTGTATATCTACAAATTGGTGAAGGCACTAGAACAGTCTGCAGCACCCGGCCTCACCTTACTAGAATCTGAAGTCAAATGTCTACTGTTTGCTGATGATCTGGTGCTTCTGTCCCCATTCAAGGAGGGCCTACAGCAGCACATAGATCTGAACAGATTCTGTCAGACTTGGGCCCTGACAGTAAATCTCAGTAAGACCAAAATAATGGTGTTCCAAAAAGGTCCAGTCGCCAGGACCACAAATACAAACTCCATCTAGACACTGTTGCCCTAGAGCACACAAAAAACTATACATACCTCGGCCTAAACATCAGCGCCACAGGTAACTTCCACAAAGCTGTGAACAATCTGAGAGACAAGGCAAGAAGGGGCTTATATGCCATCAAAAGGAACATAACATTTGACATACCAATTAGGATCTGGCTAAAAATACTTGAATTAGTTATAGAACCCATTGCCCTTTAAGGTTGTGAGGTCTGGGGTCCGCTCACCAACCAATAATTCACAAAATGGGACAAGCGCCAAATTGAGACTCTGCATGCGGAATTCTGCAAATATATCCTCTGTGTACAACGTAGAACACCAAATAATGCATGCAGAGCAGAATTAGGCCGACACCCACTAATGACCAAAATCCAGAAAAAAGCTGTTGATATTTACAACCACCTAAAAGGAAGCGATTCCCAAACCTTCCATAACAAAGCCAATTCCTACAGAGAGATGAACCTGGAGAAGAGCACCCTTAGCAAGCTGGTCCTGGGGCTCTGTTCACAAACACAAACAGACCCCACAGAGCCCCAGGACAGCAACACATTTAGATTCAATCAAATCATGAGACAACAAAAGAGAATTACTTGTCATATTATTATTATTTGGCCCTAAATAGAGTACACAGTGGCAGAATACCTGACCACTGTGACTGACCCAAACTTAAGGAATGTCTTGACTATGTACAGACTCAGTGAGCATAGCCTTGCTATTGAGAAAGGCCGCCGTAGGCGGGGAAGTAGCACACTGCCCACAAAATGAGGTGGAAACTGAGCTGCACTTCCTAACCTCCTGACAAATGTATGACCATAGAGACACAAATTTCCCTCAGATTACACAGATACACAAAGAATTTGAAACTAATCCAATTTTGATAAACTCTCGTATCTATTGGGCGAAATACCACAGTGTGCCATCACAGCAGAAAGATTTGTGACCTGCTGCCACAAGAAAAGGGCAACCAGTGAAGAACAAACATCATTGTAAATACAACCCATATTTCTGTTTATTTATTTTCCCTTTTGTACATTACCTTTGTAGTATCTTTATTGTTTGGAATTGTGGGTGTAATGTTTACTGTTAATTTGTATTGTTTATTTCACTTCTATTTATTATCTAGTTCACTTGCTTTGGCAATGTTAACATATGTTTCCCATGCCTTTAAATTTAAATTGAATTGAAATTGAGAGAGAGAGAGAGAGAGAGAGAGAGAGAGAGAGAGAGAGAGAGAGAGAGAGAGAGAGAGAGAGAGAGAGAGAGAGAGAGAGAGAGAGAAAGAGAGAGAGAGAGAGAGAGAGAGAGAGAGAGAGAGAGAGAGAGAGAGAGAGAGAGAGAGCGAGCAAATTGTTCTCACAGGTTGAATGTCCGTCAAATAAAGGGTATCGAATCCTCTGTGAGCATAACAACAATTGTGTCTTAACCAATGCGTTGGAACCCCTCTAGCATTGACTGCTGCAGTGAAACATAACAACTAAATCACAGCATCTCAGGAAGCCATACTGCACCACCCAACCAGTGGTTTCTACTGAACAGATAGAAACCAAACCACTGCTAGTGATTACACGGCGCATCTACCAAAATAAAGGAAACACCAACACAATGCTTTGGGCTAACACGAGCCTCCAGAACAGCTTTAATGCTCCTTGGCATAAATTTATGCATGTGTCTGGAACTCTATTGGAGGGATGCGGCACCATTCTTCCATGGGAAATTCCATTATTTGGTGATTTGTTAATTGTGGAGGAAAATGTTGTCTCGGGCGTCACTCCAGAATCTGTCATAAGTGTTCATTTCATTGCATTTGCCACAGAGAAAGAAAATGATTTGAGAAAATGTTTGTTTGATAAAAGGCTTGTTGGATCTTAAATTCAGTGGGCAGACTGTAGGCATGTCAAAACCCTTTACCTGAGGGAGTTTGGATATCTCTACTTCACAGCCTCTAGTTTGGTGAACGCAGCCAATATCTACCATGCATTGACAGAAGCAACGGATGCTTGGCACCATCATCAAATCACTTCTCTGATTTATTTTCCATCACAGACTTGCCTACTCCTGTCTGTTGTTACCAATGATGCATATCTTTTTTGACTAATAATAACCAAAATGTAAATGAAACATCATAAACCATGTCTGAGTTACAGCAACTATTAGAATTCTAATGCAAGGGCAACATTGTGAAGTATATGTGAACCTGAGGCGGAAGCTTCAGTCATGGGTCATGGGTCGTAGGTTAGGATCACACATACAGTGGTGCACTCCTAAAGGATCACCAAGCTGGTTGAAATGCCATAATAACAACCAGTTTACAACAATCAGATTAGAACTAGGTATAACTGATTGACACAACATGTTGTTAACTGGTTGTAAGGATGTTATTTCAATCAAGTTTGACATTTTTCAACAACAACAAAAGTCCTGCTGGGCAATGACCAAACCTAGTCAACATATTCTTTTTTCCAAAAGTCTGCATGGAACGTTCATCTCTAGAATGTTCTAATCCCATGTGACCATGTTAAGGACATGTTACATATGGATAAAGATCAAACAGGTTTTATAAACCATTCCAAAAAGATTATGATCAAAAGCAACCGCAATAATAGAACATGTAAGAATGAACTTCATATCCTTTGATTTATACCATGCATTACAGGGAAATAATGCACGCTCTAGAATGTCCCTCAAGCCAATCAGAAACGAGTACACAACAATGCCATGGTATAAAAGAGTTTATAAACTGAGTGGGCCCAGAATGCTGATTGGCTTACAGCCGTGGTATATCAGACCATGTACCACGGGTATGACAAAACATGCTCTAACTGTTCTAATTACGTTGGTAACCAGTTTATAATAGCATTAAGGCACCTCGGGGGTTTGTGCTGTACGGCCAACATATCATGGGTAAGGACTGTATACAGGTACTCTGCGTTGCATTGTGCGTAAGAACAGCCCTTAGCCGTGGTATATTGGCCATATACCACACCCCCTCTGGGCTTAAGACAATGCAAGTTCTAGATTGCTTTTTAAACCAATCAGAAATTAGTATTCAACAATGCCATGGTATAAGAGAGTGTAACATGACCTTGTAGTGGGGAAAGTCTTGGCTGGGTGTGAAATAGATATGGTAAACACAGTTAATCAGCTCAGAGTCCCTTCCCTATACAGCAACTTGTTACAGGCACCTAGACATTACCCCTGACAGACTGACAGCTGATCCATCCACTGCCTCCATACTGTCACACACTGCCTCTGAACTGTCATTACATTCCATCATGTCAAACTAACTTGACGTGGGTTCTTCTACAAGCCTGGCAACACAGATGCATATTTTTCTTACAACAACATCACTCCATAATAATAACTACCTACTACTACTTGAATATATCATCATTTGTCATTCAACGAGAAAGGTATGGTCTTTGGATGTGTATGCCAGGGAGTGTCAACAGATAATTAAGCCTTTTTTTCAACACCATACATCAATCCAACATCTTCACATACAGTACTGAGTACCTATGGGAAAAAATGTTTTAGTTCCATTTTTGTGGATGGAACATATTGTGTTGACTGTCAGGAAAATAATATGGAACAATCTAGAACTCACACAGAGACATAAAACAGTCAGTGTGACTGGGATGAAGTCACATCCTTTCCATGATGTTGTGGGACAGTCAGAGAACAGAGAAGGCTGTGGAGTCAGAGCTGCTTAACATTGAGGCATTAAGGGGTTCAAGAAAGCACTAAAGAGAACACAACACTAGGATATGGCAAAGAGGTGGAACAGAGAGGTGGAACATAGTGGAAACATATAGACTTTTTGAGACAGATGAAGAGAGGGAGAGATAGACAGAGAGGCAGAAAGAGAGAGAGAGACAGAGACACAGAGCGAGAGAGAAAGAGACAGAGACACACACAGAGCAGGCAAGAGAGAGAGAGAGGCTGAGATGTGAATATGTAAAAGGATATAAGAAGTCAATAGTTACTATTTCAATCTCTAGAGAAAATGTAGGACTTCCACTACCAGTGTAATGTAGTAATTACTGAAGAGTTCATTAGTATATAAAGTGAACAAAGTTGGAGTGGTTGTCATCCCTCTCACATAATCAGAGCTGCACACCTGCAAAAATAGACACAGGAAATCGTGAGCCGATAGTTTCCCTTTTAATTCTAGTGTGGTTATGAGGAGAGGAGCCCCCTTGTTCCCCTAAAACCACCTGTCAACCCCCTCCTAACCCCTCCCTACCCCCTCCTAACCCCTCCCTATACCACATGGAAGTTAATTGCTATAGAAATTCCTGCCAGAGACAGGAATCAACAACTCCCAGATTTATTCCTCAAAGTCGTGTCTCACAAACGGTCTGTTTAAAAATGTCTCTGTCAGAGTGATGAAATAGTGAAATATCCTGGGGATTTTGACTCACACACATTCCCATGGGATGTCCAAATGTGAGAAACAATTCATTTAAAAAAGTAGTCCAATAAATACATAACAAAATAACAAACTGGGTATTGATTTAATCGAGCTTTCCCTCTTGTGCAGTGACAATGTTGTTTTGATATAGTTAGGATGATACGTGGCATCTTTTTAAAAGCCTGAACCCTCCCCTGGATTCAAGGGACAACAAACATAACTAGCAATTACTGTAAAGGTTTTCCCATTGTTATTTTGACTAGACTGGTGTGTGACATTCTTTCTCTCTCTTTACTTTGTGTGTGTGGGTGTGGATGTGTGTGGGTGTTTGTGTGGGTGGGTGTGTGTGTGTGTGTGTGTGTGTGTGTGTGTGTGTGTGTGTGTGTGTGTGTGTGTGTGTGTGTGTGTGTGTGTGGGTGGGTGGGTGTAAAGCAGAGTCCTGTTTTTTTGATGTGTGTACTGTGTGTGATTACCTTAGCCTCCACAGCCCAGTCTGTCGTGTCCCTGGACGTGTTAACTAGCATTCCGTCAGACACTCAATATAAATCTGCAGTACGTTTGTTAGGGGGCTGCTGTGGTTGCCATGGTCTTCAGTAATGCATAACATATCAAGCCATAAGCCCAGCCCTTTAGGTAATTCCCCAACAACAAAAACCCATAAAAATCTAGTCTTCAAGACATCCGTGAGACAGCCTGTCTAAATGAATCCCATATACAACTATTAATAGCAATGTACTTTTACATTTGCTAAATAAAATATATTTTTCTAACATTTGCCGGTCGTAAAAGAAAGATAGAAAAGTGTTGCCGTGTGTTGACATGGTGGGCCTCCTGCAATAGCAAATATACAGGGAAATATACCGCTCTATGTAGAAGTGTCTCTGTCTCTATTCGTCTCTCCAAAGAAACATACACAGTACATTACTCCCGGGCAGAGCAACGATGTGCTGAGACAGAGTACATTACTCCCGGGCAGAGCAACGCTGTGCTGAGACAGAGTACATTACTCCCGGGCAGAGCAACGCTGTGCTGAGACACAGTACATTACTCCCGGGCAGAGCAACGATGTGCTGAGACAGAGTACATTACTCCCGGGCAGAGCAACGCTGTGCTGAGACAGAGTACATTACTCCCGGGCAGAGCAACGCTGTGCTGAGACACAGTACATTACTCCCGGGCAGAGCAACGCTGTGCTGAGACAGAGTACATTACTCCCGGGCGGAGCAACGCTGTGCTGAGACAGAGTACATTACTCCCGGGCAGAGCAACGCTGTGCTGAGACAGAGTACATTACTCCCGGGCAGAGCAACGCTGTGCTGAGACACAGTACATTACTCCCGGGCAGAGCAACGCTGTGCTGAGACAGAGTACATTACTCCCGGGCGGAGCAACGCTGTGCTGAGACAGAGTACATTACTCCCGGGCAGAGCAACGCTGTGCTGAGACACAGTACATTACTCCCGGGCAGAGCAACGCTGTGCTGAGACACAGTACATTACTCCCGGGCAGAGCAACGCTGTGCTGAGACAGAGTACATTACTCCCGGGCAGAGCAACGCTGTGCTGAGACACAGTACATTACTCCCGGGCAGAGCAACGCTGTGCTGAGACACAGTACATTACTCCCGGGCGGAGCAACGCTGTGCTGAGACAGAGTACATTACTCCCGGGCAGAGCAACGCTGTGCTGAGACACAGTACATTACTCCCGGGCAGAGCAACGCTGTGCTGAGACAGAGTACATTACTCCCGGGCGGAGCAACGCTGTGCTGAGACAGAGTACATTATTCCCGGGCGGAGCAACGCTGTGCTGAGACACAGAGCAGAGTGGTGCTACTCTAACTGACTCAGTGAGGACAGTGAGGTTTTCCAGATGGCCAGATGTGACTGACTGACCTGCTGACTGACTGACTGACTGACTGATTGACAGACTAACTGACTGATTGACTAACTGACTGAATAACTGACTGACTGACTAACTGACTAACTGACTGACTGACTGACTGACTAACTGACTGACTGACTGACTAACTGACTAACTGACTGACTGACTGACTGACTCACTGACTGACTAACTCACTGACTAACTGACTGACTGACTGACTGACTAACTCACTGACTGACTGACTGACTAACTGACTGACTGACTAACTCACTGACTGACTGACTAACTGACTGACTGACTAACTCACTGACTAACTGACTGACTGACTGACTGACTGACTGACTAACTCACTGACTTAGAGAAAGCGAGAGAAGCCAGAAGTGCCACAGATGCAACACACACACATGCATACACACACACAAACACACAAAACACAGACACACACAGGTGCAATGCCAAGACCAAGGCACTGAAAAGGGCAGTGGACTGACCTGTGAGTCACACACAGACACACACGTACAAGGTTCAGAACAGACACACAGTCCAGAACAGACACACAGTCCAGAACAGACACACAGTCCAGAACAGACACACAGTCCAGAACAGACACACAGTTCAGAACAGACACACAGTTCAGAACAGACACACAGTCCAGAACAGACACACAGTCCAGAACAGACGCACAGTTCAGAACAGACACACAGTTCAGAACAGACACACAGTTCAGAACAACATGATGGGTTGAAAAGACAACATGGACTCTATCTAAACAGTTTGATCCCTCTCTGAAATGTTCACATCATGTAGCACTAAATGTACTGTCGCTGTAGCATGGTACCTGTTCATTAACGTGGTGCTGCCTGCCTGCCTGCTGCCACGGTAACAAGCTACGTTCAGAACTAAAAATATATGGCATATTGAAATCAAAACTGGATGGTGTTCAGAGATAGATGGGAGGGGTTAAGGGTTGCTGAAGGATGGGACTAAAAACAAACAGAAGATAACTATTGTACAATATACTGTGTCTGTAAAATGGGTATAGTGTGTATGAGCTGGAAGTAGAAGCCTAAGTGTTGTTGTCCATTAGTTTACTCCAATTACGGGAGGGATGGTAGGGTTAGTGGGAAATCATATAAGTAAAATAGTATTTATATATACACTGTATATGGGGGATTGGAAGTGACAATTACATTAATGGAAACTACAATCTATCTGCAATATTAAAGCAGATCCCTCCCCCCAAACACACACCCAAATTGAACCAGTTAACCAGGAATGCAGGTCTATCTGCCGAAAAAAGTGTATGACCTTCCCCAACTATTCTTGTCTCTCATTCTATCAGTGTTTTGTTACTTGTCATGTTGAGTGTTTTTTGATTACTCCAGGAAGAATAGATGATGCTTCAGCAAAAGCTAATGGGGATTTAAATCAACAACAAATAACACAACAAAAAACAACCACTCCCAGCTATGAATGACATTACTACAATAAACTGACAAGTAAACTAAGCCCAGATTTGGAGAGCAGAGGCACCTCGGTCCAGAAACATTGGGTTCTGGTGTTTTGAAGGAGGAAAACAATGGTCTGTCCCCGAGTCCCTGGCTGACTGCTCACACTGTTGTGCTGTGTCCATGTGGTTCAATAATAAGTAGGGAAGATTAGGTCAAAGATGGGTCAGTCACACACACACTCTCTCTCTATTCCACTCATGCACAGTGCAGATCAAGCTGACCCAGGTAGGTATGTATCCACTGACACTTACAAAGGCACACATGCTAATAAAAACACTCTGGGATAACACTCTTAACATTCACACACTGTAAACTATGAAACACACCCACACACACTGTAAACTATGAAACACACCCACACACACTGTAAACTATGAAACACACCCACACACACTGTAAACTATGAAACACACCCACACACACTGTAAACTATGAAAAACACCCACACACACTATAAACTATGAAACACACACACACACACACACTATAAACTATGAAACACACCCACACACACTGTAAACTATGAAACACACCCACACACATTGTAAACTATGAAACACACCCACACACACTGTAAACTATGAAACACACCCACACACACTGTAAACTATGAAACACACCCACACACACTGTAAACTATGAAATGCACCCACACACACTGTAAACTATGAAACCCACCCACACACACTATAAACTATGAAACACACCCACACACACTGTAAACTATGAAACACACCCACACACACTGTAAACTATGAAATGCACCCACACACACTGTAAACTATGAAACCCACCCACACACACTGTAAACTATGAAACACACTCACACACACTGTAAACTATGAAACACACCCACACCCACACACACTGTAAACTATGAAACACACCCACACACACTGTAAACTATGAAAACACACCCACACACACTGTAAACTATGAAACACACCCACTGTAAACTATGAAACACACCCACACACACTGTAAACTATGAAACACACCCACACAGACTGTAAACTATGAAAAACACCCACACACACTGTAAACTATGAAACACACCCACACACACTGTAAACTATGAAATACACCCACACACACTGTAAACTATGAAACACACCCACACACACTGTAAACTATGAAACACACCCACACACATTGTAAACTATGAAAACACACCCACACACACTGTAAACTATGAAACACACCCACTGTAAACTATGAAACACACCCACTGTAAACTATGAAACACACCCACACACACTGTAAACTATGAAACACACCCACACACACTGTAAACTATGAAAAACACCCACACACACTGTAAACTATGAAACACACACCAAACACAGACTGTAAACTATGAAACACACACCAAACACCCACTGTAAACTATGAAACACAACCACTGTAAACTATGAAACACACCCACACACACTGTAAACTATGAAACACACCCACACACACTGTAAACTATGAAATACACCCACACACACTGTAAACTATGAAACACACCCACTGTAAACTATGAAACACACCCACACACACTGTAAACTATGAAAAACACCCACACACACTGTAAACTATGAAACACACCCACACACACTGTAAACTATGAAACACACCCACACACACTGTAAACTATGAAACACACCCACACACACTATAAACTATGAAACACACCCACACACACTGTAAACTATGATACACACACACACACTGTAAACTATGAAACACACCCACACACACTATAAACTATGAAACGGACCCACACACACTGTAAACTATGAAAAACACCCACACACACTGTAAAGTATGAAACGGACCCACACACACTGTAAACTATGAAAAACACCCACACACACTGTAAACTATGAAACACACACACACACTATAAACTATGAAACACACCCACACACATTGTAAACTATGAAACACACCCACACACACTATAAACTATGAAACACACCCACACACACTGTAAACTATGAAACACACCCACACACATTGTAAACTATGAAACACACCCACACACACTGTAAACTATGAAACACACCCACACACATTGTAAACTATGAAACACACCCACACACACTGTAAACTATGAAATGCACCCCGACAGAACTGACCCACTCTGAAACAAATAAATACAACTAGGAGAAACCTGGTCCAGTTTAATGAAACCCTGAACAACTTTCTCTATGCACACTCTATCTACTCCATATACACTCTCTGCCTCAAAGTCTCTGTCTTTAATTTAAACTCTCAATAGTTTATACTCAAGCTTCTGTTCCCAAAACTGCAGTCTCTTCCAGTCTCTAGCTCTAACTTCAAACTCTAAGAGCAGAAAGAATAGAAAAATAGATGGAAAAAGAGGAGAACAACAGATCATATTGTTTCTATAAAAAAGTACTCACCCACTCCGATGTTGTGCTGGCAGACAGACTAATAGATCGCTAGCTGGGGTGCTGCTGGTCCAAACAGACAGATAAGCAGAAGGAAAATTTGGAGAGATTTGTGTACATTCATCAGAGCCCCTTTGACAGTAAAAACAGGGCAGCAGCAAGTTTCTCTCTACCTCCCTTCTCGCTCTCCCTCCCTCCCTTCTCTCTCTCTCCCTCCCTTCTCTCTCTCTCTCTCCCTTCTCTCTCTCTCCCTCCCCTTCTCTCTCTCTCGCTCCCTTCTCTCTCTCTCTCTCCCTTCTCTCTCTCTCTCCCTCCCTTCTCTCTCTCTCCCTTCTCTCTCTCTCTCCCTCCCTTCTCTCTCTCTCGCTCCCTTCTCTCTCTCTCTCGCTCCCTTCTCTCTCTCTCTCCCTCCCTTCTCTATCTCCCTTCCTCCCCTCTCTCTCTCTCTCTCCCTTCTCTCTATCTCCCCTTCCCTTCTCTCTCTCCCTCCCTCCCTTCTCTCTCTCTCTCTCCCTCCCTTCTCTCTCTCTCTCCCTCCCTTCACTCTCCCTCCTCTCTCTCTCCCTCCCTCCCTTCTCTCTCTCCCTCCCTCCCTTCTCTCTCTCTCTCTTCTTCCCTCCTCTCTCTCTCCATCCCTACCTTCTCTCTCTCTCTCCCTCCCTTCTCTCTGTCTCTCCCTCCCTTCTCTGTCTCCCTCCTCTCTCTCTCCCTCCCTTCTCTCTCTCTCTCCCTCCTCTCTCTCCCCCTTCTCTCTCTCTCCCTCCCTCCTCTCTCTCTCCCTCCCTCCCTTCTCTCTCTCTCTCCCTCCCTCCTCTCTCTCTCTCTCCCTCCCTTCTCTCTCTCTCTCCCTCCTGTCTCTCTCTCCCTCCCTTCTCTCTCTCTCCCTCCCTTCTCTCTCTCTCTCCCTCACTTCTCTCCCTCCCTCCCTCCCTCCCTCCCTCCCTCCCTCCCTCCCTCCCTCCCTCCCTCCCTCCCTCCCTCCCTCCCTTCTCTCTCTCTCTCTTCCTCCCTTCTCTCTCCCTCTCTCTCTCTCTTCCTGCCTTCTCTCTCTCTCTCTCTCTCTTCCTCCCTTCTCTCTCTCTCTCTCCCTCCCTTCTCTCTCTCTCTCTCTCTCCCTCTTTTCTCTCTCTCTCTCCCTCCCTTCTCTCTCTCTCTCTCCCTCCCTTCTCTCTCTCTCTCTCCCTCTCTTCTCTCTCTCTCTCCCTCCCTCCTCTATCTCTCCCTCCCTTCTCTCTCTCTCTCCCTCACTCCCTCCTCTCTCTCTCTCCCTCCCTCCCTTCTCTCTCTCTCTCCCTCCCTCCTCTCTCTTTTTCCCTCCCTTCTCTCTCTTTTTCCCTCCCTTCTCTCTCTCTCTCCCTCCCTTCTCCCTCTCCCTCCTCTCTCTCCCTCCCTTCTCTCTCTCTCTCCCTCCCTCTTCTTGCTCTCTTTCTCTATCAACACAGGCACTCTCTCCCTCTCCTCTCTCTTTTTTCCCTCTTTCCAACTCTGTATTTTTCAACAGCCCCTCTCTGTCTCTCTCACTAAGAAATAATCATGCTCTCTGATTCATAAAGCCAACAAATCACGTGATCCAAACTTCAAATATACAGCACATTTTTTTACCGGCCACAAAATGCCTAGAGGGAAGAAAAAAGGCCTAGAAAGCTTATGCTTCTGTTTTTAATTCTCTCCCTTTCTCCCTTATTCTCCCCCCCCCCCCCCCCCCAAAGACTCATCTAAAGGTCCCCGGTACTGGGACCCCCCCCCCCCTCATTTTCTATCCTCTCTTTATAGAACACACACTTTCCATTCTATCTGTACTGTGTGTCGAAAACATAGTTACTGAACTTAAGAGTCAAAGATGCAAGAAACAAAACATATGTCTATTATAAAAACACAAAATCGGTAGCAGACATGTTAAATATATCTGACTAAATATCTACACAGACTTCAACCAGTCTACTAAGCATGCTTCATTTAAAGAGCGACTGCCATTAAAAAGCTACAAATCTCTTTGAAATCGGCCTTTGTGGCATCGATTCAAGTCAGAAAAATGTATTCTAGTGTCAAAATTGTCAACAAAGGGTAAACAGGATCATTTTTGTCATAAAGTAAGTCTCATCTAAAACAGAGTTTGGAACAGCCATGTGTCACAACGGGTAAATTAAGTTGAGGTTTTGATTTGACATGTCTATTTGCCCACTAACATGGGGTGAAGAGCTGCAGTGATTGCTCTCTATCCAATAACATAGACAGTGAGACAGACCTGCCCAGCAGCTCCCACTTTGTTTACATAAGACAACACATGGCACATTTTGTAACTTGAGAAATACAGCACCAAACAACTTAGGTAGATGTAAAATTGCTCAAATAAAACATCTGTGACAAAAACGTGCACATTTATAACAGAGTTATCTTAGATTCATTTCGGGGATTTTGATAAGGTGAAATAGGCTTCCTTGTCTACAGTGTCTCGTGGGATACACACATAATTAACCAAATGCGGAATTGGTCGGGAAACACACATCCAAGACTGAAATCTAATTTTTTGAAGGAGCAACAGAAAAAAACACTTGCCAATCGGAGTGTTCAGTGGCTCTTTAAAGTTCCAAGTTCCAAGTGGGTTGAGTTGTATGTAGTAGGTATGTAATACAGTAGGTTACTGTATGAGCTGAAATCCAACATTTTATAAAAGTAATGTATACTGACACATGGATTACTCGATGTCTGACCCGTTCAGCAACTTTCTCAACCCATAAGTGTATGGTTACATACATAAGTGTATGGTTACACTTTATATAGCTTTCATGAATAATCCATTATAAAGACTTAAAAGTTTACTATCCATTTATAAATGCGTACTAATGAAAGTAATTATAAAGTGTTACCATATAATCTAATCACTGTCTATCCCCCCCCAAAAAGAAGAAAAAAAAATCAAAGTTACAAACCAAACAAAGTGGTGGTAGGCAATTGGGAAGTCCCCAGTAAGATGGCAGAGCAGCAGTTTGGGTGTGGTGCTTCTAAATCTGTCTGTCTGTCTGTCTGTCTCGCTCTCTCTCTCTCCATGTCTCTCTCTCTCTATGTCTCCATGTCCCCATGTCTCGCTCTCTCTCTCTCTCTCTCTCCCACTCTCGCTCTCTAGCTCTGTCTTCATATGAGCTCATATGTTTCAGATCTGTGTTTGTGTTTGTCGAGGAGTTCGTTTGTGGTTCTGGGTGTGTGCCTACTGTGTCTTAGCCTGGTGCTGTTTGTTTCTCAAGGTCATGTTCTGATCTCAGATTGTTTTGGTTAGAAAACCTCAGCTTTTAAACACACCCTTAAACACTGCTCAACGGGCACCTTCCTTTACCCGTTTGGTCTCTGACCCCTTCTAGAACAAAGGGCAGGGTTCTCAAGGCTACTAGAATTTAGCCCAAGCTCACTAGTTCTTCATAATAGAAATACACTTCTCTATTCCTCAAAATGTTCTCTAAACACCAAACATATCTAACACCTCTCTAGAATAGACAAATACAACCCACCTCATCATGTGTCGTCTCTATAACTTTACTATGACAGGGAGTCACTGCCATAACATTCAACACAATTCTATACTATCCATCACATCTTCACCTGGCTTCTCCTAACTGACATCATCACATCTCCTGTCCAAGTCCTCCTCCTAAACTGCAAGGCTGCGTCTGAAATGGCAGCCTTTTCACTATGCAGTGCACTACTTTTGACCAGGGCCCATAGAGTGATGGACTATATAGGGAATAGGGTGTTATTTGGAACGCAACCCAATAAAGCTAGTTCCTTCCTCCTGAGTGTCCTCTACTGGCCCATTGATAGAAATCTGAAGTCTGCATCCCGATTTACCCTGACCTCAATATGTCTCTCTAATCAAATCAAGCAATTAGACCCACATAAAAGCACTTTGTCTTTCCTACCACCTCTGTGTCCCTGTGTTCCCTTCACGTCTATAGCACTCCCTCCGGGATTCCCATACATAGTCCTCTGTGGAAATGTTTTTCTTCATAAAATTCAATCAAATCTGAGCCCTTTTTACATCAGCAGTTGTCACAACGTGCTTTACAGATACAGTATGTGGCCAAATGCAGCATATCATGCAGAAAGTACTCCTGTGTGGAGCTTGTGTTGTTTATGTTCACACTAATAGACAGGCAGTGAGAGAGAAACTGATCCTTACATCCGCACTCAACCCAACCCTAGAGGAAGTGGTTTTACTAAGCCACACAGCACAGACCTCTTTAACCGATCCTTATCATAAGCTAGTTTACTTTCAGGTATTTGTATTTATTATGGATCCCCATTAGTTTGTGCCAAAGCAGCAGCTATTCTTCCTGGAGTCCAGCAACGTTAACCTCTTGAAACTAGGGGGCACTATTTTCATTTTTGGAAAAATAACGTTCCCAAAGTAAACGGGCTATTTCTCAGGACCAGATGCTAAAATATGCATATAATTGACAGCTTAGGATAGAAAACACTCTAAAGTTTCTAAAACTGTAAAAATATTGTCCGTGAGTATAACAGAACTGATATTGCAGGCGAAAGCCTGAGAAAAATCCAATCAGGAAGTGACTCTTATTTTGAAACACCTGTCTTTCTAGGCATCCCTATTGCCCATTGAAAGGGATATCACCCGATTCCTTTTTCTATGGCTTCCCTAATGTGTCTACAGCCACTAGACGTAGTTTCAGGCTTTTGTTTTGAAAAATGAGCGTGAACGACAACATTGCGTCAGTGGTCAGGTGGAGTGATTTGTGCGTAATAGACAAAGGCGGCCATTGTTCCCCTACTGAAAAGCCAATTGTCCCGGTTGATATATTATCGAATAGATATTTGAAAAACACCTTGAGGATTGATTATAAAAAACGTTTGCCATGTTTCTGTCGATATTATGGTTCTAATTTTGAGTTTTTTTGACTGCAATATCCGGTGGATTTCTCAACAAAACGTGGACGGAGGTATTTCGGCTATAAAAATAATCTTTATGGAACAAAAGTAACATTTGGTGTCTAACTGGGAGTCTCGTGAGTAAAAACATCCGAAGCTCATCAAAGGTAAACGATTTAATTTGATTGCTTTTCTGATTTTTGTGACCAAGCTTCCTGCTGCTAGCTGGACATAATGCTATGCCAGGCTATCGATAAACTTACACAAACGCTTGTCTTGCTTTGGGTGTAAAGCATAATTAAAACATCTGAGATGACAGGGTGATTAACAAAAGGCTAAGCTGTGTTTCACTATATTTCACTTGTTATTTCATGAATATGAATATTTTCTAGTAATATTGTTTGACCGTTGCGCTATGCTAATTAGTGTAGTTGATGACAATTCTCCCGGATCCGGGATGGGTAGTTCTAAGAGGTTTTAACCTCTCTGATCTCCCAAACCCGGATCCGGTATCGTGACTACAGCCTCAAGCTCATTACCATAACGCAACGTTAACTATTCATGAAAATCGCAAATGAAATGAAATAAATATGCCATCTCGCAAGCTTAGCCTTTTGTAAACAACACTGTCATCTCAGATTTTCAAAATATGCTTCTCAACCATAGGAAAACAATAATTTGTGTAACAGTAGCTAGCAAACAAAGGATTTAGCGTTAGCATTAGCGTTAGCATCCAGCACGCAACATTTCAACAAAAACATAAAAGCCTTCAAATAAAATCATTTACCTTTGAAGAACTTCTGATGTTTTCAATGAGGATACTCTCAGTTGGATAGCAGATGCTCAGTTTTTCCAAAAAGATTCTTTGTGTATTAGAAATAGCTCCGTTTTATACATCACATTTGGCTACCAAAAAAAACCCGAAAATTCAGTCCTCAAAACGCGAACTTTTTTCCAAATTAACTCCATAATATCGACTGAAAACATGGCAAACGTTGTTTAGAATCAATCATCAAGGTGTTTTTCACATATCTCTTCATTGATACATCGTTCTTGGACACATGCTTTCTCCCCTGAATCAAATGGTAAAGTGCAAGCAGCTGGCAATTGCGCACCGAATTCCACGCAGGACACCAGGCGGACACTTGGAAAATGTAGTCTCTTATGGTCAATCTTCCAATGATATGCCTACAAATACGTCACAATGCTGCTAAGACCTTGGGCGAACGACAGAAAGTGTAGGCTCATTCGTTGCGCAATCACAGCCATATAAGGAGACAATGGAAAACAGAGCTTCAGAAATTCTGCTAATTCCTGGTTGATGCATCATCTTGGTTTCGCCTGTAGAATGAGTTCTGGGGCACTTACAGACAAAATCTTTGCAGATTCTGAAACAGAGTGTTTTCTTTCCAAAACTGTCAAGAATATGCATAGTCGAGCATCTTTTCGTGACAAAATATCGCGCTTAAAACGGGAACGTTTTTTATCCAAAAATGAAATAGCGCCCCTAGAGATCTAACAGGTTAAGGCAGTTTATACAATATTAAAAACATTACAGTACATTCACAACAGATTTCACAACACATTAAGTGTGTGCCCTCATCCCCCTACTCTACTACCGCATATCTACAACACAAAATCCATGTGTACATGTTTGTATATTACGTACAGTATATTATCATGTGTCTGTATGCATATGTCTGTGCCTGTGCCTATGTTTGTGTTGCTTCACAGTCCCCGCAGTTTTTTATCTGGGAGGTCCATGTAGTCATGGCTCTATGTAGTACTGTGCGACTCCCATAGTCTGTTCTGGACTTGGGGACTGTGAAGAGACCTCTGATGGCATGGCTTGTGGGGTATGAATGGGTGTCTGAGCTGTGTGTCAGTAGTTCAAACAGACAGCTCGGTGCATTCAACATGTCAATACCTCTCACATATACAAGTAGTGATGAAGTCCATCTCTCCTCCCCTTTGCGCCAGGAGAGATTGACATGCATATGATTAATATTAGCTCTCTGTGTACATCCAAGGGCCAGCCATGCTGCCCTGTTCTGAGCCAATTGCAAAAGTCCCTCTTCGTGGCACCTGACCACACGACTGAACAGTACTCCAGGTGCGACAAAACCAGGGCCTGTAGGATCTGCCTTGTTGATAGTGCTGTTAAGAAGGCAGAGCAGAGCTTTATTACGGACAGACTTCTCCCCATCTTAGCTACTGTTGTATCAATACATTTTGACCATGACAGTTAACGATCCAGGGTTGCTCCAAGCAGTTTCGTCACCTCAACTTGCTCAATTTCCACATGATAAATTACAAGATTTAGTTGCGGTTTAGGGTTTACTGAATGCAAATGCGGTTTAGGGTTTAGTGAATACAAATGCTTTTAGTTTTAGAAATATTTAGGACGAACTTATTCCTTCCCACCCATCATGAAACTAACTGCAACGCTTTGTTAAGTGTTGCAGTCATTTCAGTCGCTGTCGTGGCTGACGTGTATAGTGTTGAGTCATCCGCCTACATAGACACACTGGCTTTACTCAAAGCCAGTAGCATATCAGTAAAGTTTTTTTTTAACTAAGGGGCATAGACAGCTGCCTTGGGGAATTCCTAATTCTACCTGGGTTGTGTTGCATAGGCTTCCATTAAAGAACACCCGCTGTGTTTCTTTATCCACAACAGAGCAGGAAGTGTAAAGCCATAACACACAAGTTTTTCCAGCAGTAGACTACTATTACTGATCGGTAATGTCAAAAGCCGCACTGAA
This sequence comes from Oncorhynchus mykiss, assembly GCF_013265735.2. Taxonomy (NCBI): domain Eukaryota; kingdom Metazoa; phylum Chordata; class Actinopteri; order Salmoniformes; family Salmonidae; genus Oncorhynchus; species Oncorhynchus mykiss. The sequence continues at coordinate 64,993,377 of NC_048573.1, forward strand.
GTCAAACAAAACAGGCCCCACAATTATTTTATTTTCAAATTCTCTCAGCCAATCATCAGTCATTTATGTAAGTGCTGTGCTTGTTGAATGTCCTTCCCTATAAGCATGCTGAAAGTCTTTTGTCAATTTGTATACTGTAAAATAGCATTGTGTCTGGTCAAACACAATTTTGTCCAAAAGTTCACTAAGGTTCATGGCCTCCCGGGTCACGCAGCGGTCTAAGGCACAGCACCGCAGTGCTAGAGGTGTCAATACAGATCCAGGTATGATCCCAGGCTGTGTCGCAACTAGCCGTGACCGGAAGACCCATGAGGTGGTGCACAATTGGCCCAGCATCGTCCGGGTCACGGGAGGCTTTGTCCGGCTGGGATGTCCTTGTCCCATCACGCTCTAGCGACTACTTGTGGTGGCCGGGCGCATGCGCACTGACTTCAGATCGCCAGCTCTACAGTGTTTCCTCAGACACATTGGTGAGGCTGACTTCCGGGTTAAGCGGGCAGTGTGTCAAGGAGCAGTGGCGTGGACGTGTTTCGGAGGACACCCAGCTCTCAACCTGAGGCAACACTTTAACTACTAATTGGGGAGAAAAAGGGTTAAAATAATACCAAAAAATAAATACAAATAAAAAAGTTGACTAAGGTTTGATAATAGGCGGATTTATTGATTTGAGCCAGTAAATGGGGGTTTACTATTTTTCAGTAGGGGAATGACTTTTGCGTCCCTCCAGGCTTAAGGGCACACTCTTTCTAGTAGGCTTAAATTGAAGATATGGCAAATAGGAGTGGCAATATTGTCTGCCTTATCCTCAGTAATTTCCATCCAAGAGGTCAGACCACGGTGGCTTGTCATTGTTGATAGACAACAATCATTTTTTCATCTTTCACACTCACTTTATGAAATTCAAAATTACAACGCTTGTCTTTCATAATTAGGTCAGCTATGCTTGGATGTGTAGTGTCAGTGTTTGTTGCTGGCATGTCATGCCTAAATTTGCTAATCTTGCCAATGAAAAAAATCATTAAAGTAGTTGGCAATATCAGTATATCAATATTTGTTATGAATGAGCCATCTGATTCAATGAATGATGGAGCGGAGTTTGCCTTTCTACCCATTTAAGGTGCTCCAATGCTTTTTACTATCAATCTTTATGTCATTTATCTTTGTTTCATAGTGCAGTGTCTTCTTCTTTTAATTCAGTTTAGCCACATGATTTCTCAATTTGCAGTACGTTTGCCAATCGGTTGTGTAGCCAGACCTATTTGCCATTTCTTTTGCCTCATCCCTTTCAACCATACAATGTTTAAATTAATCAGCAATCCACGGGGATATAACAGTGTTTAAGGGTTAGGGTAATGAGTGCATACTTATTAGTAACTGGGATAAGCAATATCATAAATGTGTCAACTGCAGCGTCTGGTTGCTTCTCATTACACATCAACAAATATTATTTATATCAACAACATAGGAATCTGTAAGAGCCAATGCTGGAGATGAGAAGCATGTACGGAGAGTGAACATTTAGTTTACACTCATACAACAATTAATGCAGAAGCGGGGAACAGAGCTGGGGACCAGACAGATATAGGGGAGGTAATAACACAGGTGAGTCCAATGAATCGCTGATGCGCGTGACGAGGGAAGCAGGAGTGTGTAATAATGGTGGCTGGAGTGCGTAATGCTGGGCAGCCTGTTTCCCTAGAGCGGGAGCAGGCATGACAGTACCCCCCCCTTCTAGTGGAGCCACCCGGCGTCCCACCTGGGCAAGCCTGATGGGCCAGCCGAGGCACGGGCACTGGACAAGCCGGCTGGGCCTAACATCCCGACGATGCGGCTGAGGCCTGATGTGGGATAGGCGCCTGCCGATCCGCCATTGTTGCAACCCCTATTACCAGTCTGTACAACCTCTCTTTCGTATCGTCCGAGATCCCTAAGATATGAAAGCTGCCACAGTCATCCCCCTCTTCAAAGGGGGTGACACTCTAGATCCAAACTGTTACAGACCTAGGTCAATCCTGCCCTGCTTTTCTAAAGTCTTCGAAAGCCAAGTTAACAAACAGATCACTGACCATTTCAAATCCCACCGGTATATCTCACTGGTCATCCCCAAAGCCAACACCTCCTTTGGCCGCCTTTCCTTCCAGTTCTCTGCTGCCAATGACTGGAACAAATTGCAAAAATCCCTGAAGTTGGAGAATTATATCTCCCTCATTAATTTTAAGCATGAGCTATCTGAGCAGCTTACCGGTCGCTGCAGCTGTAAACAGCCCATCTGTAAATAGCCCATCCAATCTACCTACCTCATCCCCATATTGTTTTTATTAACTTTTTTGCTCTTTTGCACACCAGTTTTTCTACTTGCACATCTCTCACTCCAGTGTTAATTAGCTAAATTGTAATTACTTTGCTACAATGGCCTATTATTTGCCTTACCTCCTTGTGCCATTTGCACACACTATATATAGACTTTTTCTATTGTGTTATTGACTGTATGTTTGTTTATTCCATGTGTAACTCTGTTGTTGTTTGTGTTACACTGCTTTGCTTTATCTTGGCCAGGTCGCAGTTGTAAATGAGAACTTGTTCTCAACTGGCCTAACTGGATAAATAAAGGTGAAACATTAAAACATTTAAAAAACAAACACATGTTATCCAGATACTGACTGTTAGCACATGGTGGTCTATAGCAGCTTCCCACCAGAATGGGCTTTAGGTGAGGCAGATGAACCTGTAGCCATATTACTTCAACAGTATTTAACATTATCCAGATACTGACTGTTAGCACATGGTGGTCTATAGCAGCTTCCCACCAGAATGGGCTTTAGGTGAGGCAGATGAACCTGTAGCCATATTACTTCAACAGTATTTAACATTATCCAGATACTGACTGTTAGCACATGGTGGTCTATAGCAGCTTCCCACCAGAATGGGCTTTAGGTGAGGCAGATGAACCTGTAGCCATATTACTTCAACAGTATTTAACATTATCCAGATACTGACTGTTAGCACATGGTGGTCTATAGCAGCTTCCCACCAGAATGGTCTTTAGGTGAGGCAGATGAACCTGTAGCCATATTACTTCAACAGTATTTAACATTATCCAGATACTGACTGTTAGCACATGGTGGTCTATAGCAGCTTCCCACCAGAATGGTCTTTAGGTGAGGCAGATGAACCTGTAGCCATATTACTTCAACAGTATTTAACATGAGATCCTCTCTAATCTTTACAGGAATGTGTTTCTGAATTTAAACCTTTGTAACGTCTGTCTTTTCTGTAGATCTTATAACCGAATTGCTACCACTGTCTCATCAAAGTGAGTTTCGGAGATTGTCAGAATATGAATGTCATCTGTTACTAGCAACAACTACTAGAAACTACTAGTTTCTTAAGCTACATATGTGAAAGTGGGCTATTTTTAGCACTTTTCTTTTATTGCTTTACTGGGAAGCTTAGCAGAGGTAGACATGCTCAGGTTATTTATGTTAGTGCAGGTTAAGCTGCACACAGTAGACTTCCTGCTTGGGCACACCGCCTCAGTGCTAACAATATAACTCTGGTTCATAGGCACATGATTAGGCGAGGTCAATACAGGTGCATCAAAGCTGGGACAGAAAGACTGAAAAACAGCTTCTATCGCAAGGCCATCAGGCTGTTTAACACAGAGAGGCTGCTTCCTACATACAGACTTGAAATCATTGGCCACTTTAATAAATGGATCACTGGTCACTTTAATAATGCCACTTTAATGTTTACATATCTTGCATTACTCATCTCATATTGGGTCAGCAGGTAACCTAGTGGTTAGAGGATTAGGCCAGTAACCGAAAGGTTACTCGATCAAATCCCAGAGCTGACAATGTAAAAATCTGCCATTCTGCCCCTGAACAAGGCAGTTAACCCACTTTTCCTAGGCTGTCATTGTAAGTAAGAATTTGTTCTTAACTGACTTGCCTAGTTAAATAAAGGATAAATGAATATACTGTATTTTTACCATCTATTGCATCTTACCTATGCCGCTCTGTCATCGCTCATCCATATATTTATATGTATATATTGTATTTTATACCATCTATTGCATCTTGCCTACGCCGCTCTGTCATCGCTCATCCATATATTTAGATGTATATACTGTATTTTATACCATCTATTGCATCTTGCCTATGCCGCTCTGTCATCGCTCATCCATATATTTACATGTATATACATTCCTTTACTTAGATTTGTGTGTATTAGGTAGTTGTTGTGGAATTGTTAGATTATTTGTTAGATTTTGCTGCACTGTTGAAAATAGGAGCACAAGCATTTCGCTACACTCGCAATAACATCTGCTAAATGTGTATGTGACCAATACAATTTGATTTGATTTTGACATGATTACTGCATACAATAGCCGTATGATCAGCAGAGGCATTCGGGACAGTAAGAGGGCCATAAATTAGGTTACTTACATTGTGTCTTCCATCACCCCTGGGATAATGTACATTTGTTGACATATTATGACAACTCAGCGATACAATGGTAGGGATTAAATGAGCTGGGCTTTATAAGTCATTGATAAGTTAGTGTCTCAACGCAGCCTTATAATGCTGTGAAAGGATCCAGGAACCCAAATGATTTGGGTGGATCACATCCTCCTTATAATACAAGCTTTGTTTCCAGAAGGTATCGAAATTGTCAGCAAAGTCTAGAAATAATGAAGGATTCATATGGATGTCAATATTGACATAGCAGATGTTGATAAACTGGTCCTATATTTGCCGTGACAGTAGAATGTCTACATTCTACACAAATCATCAGATTTTTTAATGACTGTTGGAACAGAAGTCAAAGAGAAAGTAACTTCAAAATGCTAACATAATGGCATTTTCTCTGTGATGAACATAGTAGTAATGTGTATCACAAATGTCGACATAATCCCAGAATACATTTGTCACAACTGATCTGATTTCTTAACATCAAATTGACTGTCATGAGTCAGTGTGCAGCAGGTAGGACGGAGTCAGGCGCAGGACACACAACTGAGTAACAATGTACTTTACTCGGAAAATCACAAACAAATTCCATACAGGGAAAAATACTCCAGCTCGACACAACAGAGCGACTACTTAACACACACAAAACCATGTGGGAACTAGAGGGTTAAATAGGGAATAAATTATAACGTAATGGAAACCAGGTGTGTACAATCAAGACAAAACAAATGGAAAAGGAAACGTAGATCGGTGGCGGCTAGAAAGCCAGTGACGTCGACCTCCAAACACCACCCGAACAAGGAGAGGCACCAACTTCGGCAGAAGTCGTGACAATGACTCAAGCAACAGAAGTCATTACATACTGTAATGCTAGATAATATTATCCGCTCCATAATGATACTAGAATGAGTGTATCACACAACTAAATGTGTGTGTATTTTCATGGATGTGTGTGGGTGTGTGCATGTGTGTGTATACATGTGCATTTTCAACAATGCTTGTGGGTGTGTGCTCTGTTTACATACTTGTGTGTATTGACCATGTATTGCTTATTTTATGTGTGTGAGCAGTGTACAACAGTGTATTGAACTGTGTGTGTGATCTGTGTGCAACCATGTATTGAACTGTGTGTGTGTGTGAGTTGTGTGCAACTGTGTATTGAACTGTGTGTGTGTGTGTGTGTGAGCAACGGTGTATTGAACTGTGTGTGTGTGAGCTGTGTGTAACGGTGTATTGAACTGTGTGCGTGAGCTGTGTGCAACTGTGTATTGAACTGTGTGTGTGTGTGAGCAACGGTGTATTGAACTGTGTGTGTGTGTGAGCAACGGTGTATTGAACTGTGTGTGCGTGTGAGCAACGGTGTATTGAACTGTGTGTGTGTGAGCTGTGTATAAGTGTTTTGAACTGTGTGTGTGTGAGCTGTGTATAAGTGTATTGAACTGTGTGTGTGTGAGCTGTGTGCAACAGTCTATTGAACTGTGTGTGTGTGTCAGTAATAGCAGCCGCAGGGGAGGTCAGGGGTCAGCAGTGTTTGTGTTTCAGTGTCAGTGAAGTGTGCTGCAGGGGGAGATTTATGATGTGACTGTCTGGGAGACTGCAGAGTAGAGGATAATGAAGATAGATCAGAGTCCTATCTCTTTCTCTTCTCTAACCCTCTCTCTACCTCTTTCTCCCTCTCCTTCTCTCTCTCCCCCCGCTTCTCTCTGTCTCTCGCCCCTCAGCCTCTCTCTCTCTCTCCCTCTCGCCAACCTCTCTCTCTCTCTCTCACCCCAGTCCCTCTCGCTCTCTCTTTCGCTCAATTCAATTTAAATTCAATTTACGGAGCTTTATTGGCATGGGAAACATATGTTTACATTGCAAAAGCAAGTGAAATAGATAATAAACAAAAGTGAAATAAACAATAAAAAATAAACAGTAAACATTACACTTACAAAAGTTTCAAAATAATAAAGGCATTTCAAATGTCATAATATGTCTATATACAGTGTTGTAATGATGTGCAAATAGTTAAAGTACAAAAGGGAAAATAAATAAACATAAATATAGGATGTACTTACAATGGTGTTTGTTCTTCACTGGTTGGCCTTTTCTTGTGGCAACAGGTCACAAATATTCCTGCTGTGATGGCACACTGTGATATTTCAACCAATAGATACTGGAATTTATCAAAATTGGATTTGTTTTCGAATTATTTGTGGGTCTGTGTAATCTGAGGGAAATATGTGTCTCTAATATTGTCAAACATTTGGCAGGAGGTTAGGAAGTGCAGCTCAGTTTCCACCTCATTTTGTGGGAAGTGTGCACATAGCCTGCCTTCTCTTGAGAGCCAGGTCTGCCTTCGGCGGCCATTCTCAATAGCAAGGCTATGCTCACTGAGTCTGTACGTAGTCAAAAATGCGCTTAAGTTTGGGTCAGTCACAGTGGTCAGGTATTCTGCCACTGTGTACTCTCCTGTTTAGGGCCAAATAGCATTCTAGTTTGCTCTGATTTTTTGTAAATTCTTTCCAATGTGTCAAGTAATTATATTTTTGTTTTCTCATGATTTAGTTGGGTCTAATTGTGTTGCTGTCCTGGGGCTCTGTGGGTCTGTTTGTATTTGTGAAAAAAGCCCCAGGACCAGCTTGCTAAGGGGGGCTCTTCTCCAGGTTAATTTCTCTGTAAATGATGGCTTTGTTATGGAAGGTTTGGGAATCACTTCATTTTAAAATTTAAAGGCTCTTTTATGGGTTTTGATCATTAGCCGGTATCGACCTAATTCTGCTCTGCATGCATTATTTGGTGTTTTACGCATAGGATATTTTTTTGCAGAATTCCACATGCAGAGTCCCAATTTGGTGTTTGGCCCATTTTGTCAATTCTTGGTTGGTGAGCGGACCCCATACCTCACAACCTTAAAGGGCAATGGGTTCTATAACTGATTCAAGTATTTTTAGCCAGATCCTAATAGGTATGTAGAATGTTATGTTCCTTTTGATGGCATATAAGGCCCTTCTTGCCTTGTCTCTCAGATCGTTCACAGCTTTGTGGAAGTTACCTGTGGCGCTGATGTTTAGGCCAAGGTATGTATAGTTTTTTGTGTGCTCTAGGGCAATGGTGTCTAAATGGAAGTTGTATTTGTGGTCCTGGCAACTGGAACTTTTTTGGAACACCATTTTTTTTTTGTCTTACTGAGATTTACTGTCAGTGCACAGGTCTGACAGAATCTGTGCAGAAGATCTATGTGCTGCTGTAGGCCCTCCATGGCTGGGGACAGAAGCACCAGATCATCAGCAAACAGTAGACATTTGACTTCAGATTCTAGTAAGGTGAGGCCGGGTGCAGCAGACTGTTCTTGTGCCCGCGCCAGTTCATTGATATATACTGTATGTTGAAGAGGGTGGGGCTTAAGATGCATCCCTGTCTCACCCCCCGGCCCTGTGGAAAGAAATGTGTGTTTTTTTTGACAATTTTAACTTGTTGTTTGTGTACATGGATTTTTATAATGTTGTATGTTTTCCGCCCATCACCACTTTCCATCCATTTGTATAACAGACCCTCATGCCAAATTGAGTCTAAAACTTTTTTGAAATCAATAAAGCATCAGAAGACTTCGTCTTTGAAGAAGAAAAGAGGAGAGGACGGAGGGAAGGGGGGGATCAGGGAGAGAGGGAGAGGTTGAGAGGAGGGGAATCTGGTAGAGAGGGAAGGGTTGAGAGGAGAGGAGTCAGGGAGAGAGGGAGGGGTTGAGAGGAGGGGAATCAGGGAGAGAGGGAGGGGTTGAGTGGGACAGAGATGAAGGGAGAGAAAGAGGGAGGGACAGGGAGAGAGAGAAACGGAGGGAGAAAGATAGTGAGGGAGAAGGGGGGGAGGGAGAGACAGGGAGAGAGAGAAACGGAGGGAGAAAGATAGTGAGGGGGGAAGGGGGGGTGGGAGAGACAATGGAGAGTGGTTTAGAGCGATAGAGCAGGAGGAATAGAGAGGGGGTTAGAGGGAGGGGAGGTCGTGGGCTGGTGCAGAGAGTGGAGGGGGAGAGAAGGAGGAGAGAGAGAGAGATGGAGGGAGGGAGAAAGAGAGAGAGAGAGAGAGAGAGAGAGAGAGAGAGAGAGAGAGGGAGAGAAAGAGAGAGAGAGAGCGAGAGAGAGAGCGAGAGAAAGAGAGAGAGAGAGAGAGAGAGAGAGAGGGAGAGAGAGAGAGAGAGAGAGAGACAGAGAGAGGGAGAGAGAGGGAGAGGTAGAGAGAGTGAGCTGGTGGCAGGTTTTAATCAGCTCCAAGATGCCTATAATGAGATCACTATTTCCCTGGATTCAGATTGATGTCATGTGAAGTTTGGTCCCTTGGGGAAGCAAGGCAGCCATGTGCACACACACATGTACATGCAGACACAAAGACGCAGTCACGCATGCAGACACACACTCGAACACACACACACATAAATATACACTTACCTACTCACTCACTTACATATAGTCAGTTTTAAGTTAGCGAGTTAAATACACATCCTGTGAAATGAAGGAGATCATTCATTCAGCCTCCTGGCAAAACACAAGCACACTCCAAATGCCATGAAGGAAACCATAAACACATAGAGGAATACAACTCAAAGGAAAATGAGATGCTAGGAGAACAGTAAAATGTGTGTTAGACACAGAGGTGACCACTTCCACTACTACTACCACTACTACTATTACCACCACCACTACTACTACCACTACCACCACCTCCACCACCATCACCACTACTACCACCACCTCCACCACCACCACCTCTATCACCAGCACTACTACCACCACCTCCACTACCACCAACATCACTACTACTACTACTACCACCACCACCACCACTACTAATACTACTACTACCACCAATACCACCACTACTACTACCACTACTGCTACTACCACAACTAATAGTACTACCACCACCACTACAACCACCACCACCACCACCACTACTACTACCACTACTACCACCACCACAACTACACCCACTACTACAACTACGACCACTACTAGGACTACAACCACCACCACAACTACCACCACCACCACCACCACCACAACCACCTCCATCACCACCTATTACTACTACCACTACCACCATCACCACAACTACTACTACCACGAACACTACCAACACCACACCCACCTCCACCACTCCAAACACCACCACCACTACTACTACTACTACAACCACCACTACCAATACCACCACTACTACTACTACCACGACCATTACCACCACCACCACCACTACTACTACAACCACCACCACAACTACTAAAAACAACCACCACTACCAATACCACCACTACTACTACCCCCACCACCACCACCACCACTACTACTACTACTACCACCACTACCACCACTATCACATCTACAATCACCACCACCACTATTACTACCACCACCACTACTAGTACTACCACCACCACCACCACTACCAACACCATAAATACTACTACAACAATCACTACCACAACCACTACTACCACCACCACTACCTCCACCACCACCACTACTACTACCTCCACCACCACCACTATTACCACCACCACTACTACTACCACCACCAATACAAACACCACCACCACTACTACCTCCACCACTACAAATACCACCAACACCACTACTACCACCATCACCACTAAGACCGCTACTACCACCACTACCACCACCACTACTACTACTACTACTAACACAACTACCACCATTACCACCTCCACTACTACTACTATAATCAGTACTACTACCACCACCACTACCAACACTACAACCACCACTACCACCACCACTATTGCTGCTACCACCACTACTACTACCACCACCACCACTACCTCCACCTCCACCACTACTACTACCACCACCTCCACCACCACTACCACAACTACCACCACAACCAGCACTGCCACCAATACTACTACTACCACCAATACAATTACTACCACAACCACCACCACTTCTAACACCACTACCACCATTACCACCACCACTACAACTACTATAATCAGTACTACTACTACCACCACTACCAATATTACTAGCACCACCACTACTGCTACTACCACCACTACTTCTACCACCAGTACTACTACCCCTACTACCACCACCTCCACTACCACACCCACTACTGCTACTACCACCACTACTACCTCCACCACCACCACTACTACCACCACCACCACTACCACCAGAACCACCACCACTACAAACACCACCAGCACTACTACTACAACCACCACCACAACTACTAAAAACAACCACCACTACCAATACCACCACTACTACTACCCCCACCACCACCACCACCACTACTACTACTACTACCACCACTACCACCACTATCACATCTACAATCACCACCACCACTATTACTACCACCACCACCACCAACACCATAAATACTACTACAACAATCACTACCACAACCACTACTACCACCACCACTACCTCCACCACCACCACTACTACTACCTCCACCACCACCACTATTACGACCACCACTACTACTACCACCACCAATACAAACACCACCACCACTACTACCTCCACCACTACATATACCACCACCACCACTACTACCTCCACCACCACTACTACCACCACCACCACTACCACCAGAACCACCACCACTACAAACACCACCAGCACTACTACTATCACCACCACCACTACTACTACTTCTACCACCACCACCAATACCACCAACCACCACTACAACGACCATTACCACTACTACTACCTCCACCACCTCCATCACCACAACTACTACTACCATGACCACTACCAATACCACCTCCACCACTACCAACACCACCACCACTAATACTATAACAACCACCACAACCACTACTACAACCACCACTACCAATACCACAACTACTACTACAACCACCACTACCAATACCACCACTACTACTACTACTACTACCACAACTACCACCATGACCAGCACTGCCACCAATATTACTACTACCACCAATACAATTACTACCACAACTACCACCATTACTACCACCACTACCACCATTACCACCACCACTACAACTACTATAATCAGTACTACTACTACCACCACAACCAATATTACTAGCACCACCACTACTGCTACTACCACCACTACTACTACCACCAGCACTACTACCACTACTACCACCACCTCCACTACCACACCCACTACTGCTACTACCACCACTACTACCACCACCACCACTACCACCAGTACCACCACCACTACTACTACTACCACCACTACAACCACCAATACCACCAACTACCACTACAACGACCATGACCACTACTACTACCTCCACCACCACCACTACTACCACCACCACCTCCATCACCACCTATTACTACTACCACCACCATCACCACACTACTACTACCATGACCACTACCACTACCACCACCACCACTACTACTACTACAACCACCACTAGCAATACCACAACTACTACTACAACCACCACTACCAATACCACCACTACTACCACCACAATGACCACTACCACCACCACTACTACTACCTCCACCACCACCACTAATACCACCACCCCCACCATCACCACAACTACTACTACCATGACCACTGCCAATACCACCTCCACCAACACCACCACCACTAATACTAGAACAACCACCACCACCACTACTACTACTACAACCACCACTACCAAGACCACCACTACTACTACTACCACCACCACAACCACCACTAATACTACTACTACCACCACTACCACCACAACTACCATATCTACAACCACCACTACCACCACTACCACCACCACAACTACCATATCTACAACCACCACTACTACTACTACCACCACTACTACCACCACCACTATTACTACTACCACCCCTACTAGTACTACCACCACCATAAATACTACTACAATGATCACTACCACCACAACTACTACCACCACCTCCACTACCACCACAACCACCACTGACTCCACCACCACCACCACTACTACTACCTCCACCACCACCACTATTACCACCACCTCCACTACCACCACAACCACCACTACTACTACCACCACCACCACCTCCACCACCACCACTACTACTACCTCCACCACCACTATTACCACCACCTCCTACAACCACCACCACTACTACCACCACCACTACAAATACCACCAAAACCACTACTGCCACCACTAAGACCGCTACTACCACCACTACCACTACTACTACTACCACTACAAATACCACCACCACTACTACTACTCACACATCTACCACCATTACCAACACCACTACTACTACTACAATCAGTACTACCACTACAAATACCACCACCACTATTGCTACCACCACCACTACTACCACCACAACCACCACCTCCACCACTACTACTACCACCACCTCCACCACCACTACTACCATTACCCCCACTACTACTACTACTACCACAACTACCACCACTACCAGCACCACCACCAATATAATTACTACCACAACTACCACCACTACTACCACCACTACCACCACCAGTACTACTACTACAATCAGAACTACTACTACCAGCACTACCACTATTAGCACCACCACCACTACTAACACCACTACCACCACCACTACTACTACTACAATCAGAACTACTACTACCACCACTACCAATAACCACCACCACCACTACAAACACCACCACCACCACTACCACCACCACCACCACTACTACTACTACAATCAGAACTACTACTACCACCACCTCCACTACCACCACCACCACCACTACTACTACCTCCACCACCACCACTATTACCACCACCTCTACTACCACCACAACCACCACTACTACTACCACCACCACCACCACTACTACTACCTCCACCACCACTATTACCACCACATCCTACAACCACCACCACTACTACCACCACCACCACTACAAATACCACCAAAACCACTACTGCCACCACTAAGACCGCTACTACCACCACTACTACTACTACTACTACCACTACAAATACCACCACTACTACTACTAACACATCTACCACCATTACCAACACCACTACTACTACTACTACAATCAGTACTACTACTACCACCACTACCACCACCACTATTGCTACCACCACCACTACTACCACCACGACCACCACCTCCACCACTACTACTACCACCACCTCCACCACCACTACTACCATTACCCCCGCTACTACTACTACTACCACAACTACCACCACTACCAGCACCGCCACCAATACAATTACTACCACAACTACCACCACTACTACCACCACTACCACCACCACTACTACTACTACAATCAGAACTACTACTACCACCAGTACCAATATTACCACCACCACCACTACAAACACCACCACCACCACCACCACCACCACCACTACTACTACCATCACCACAAACACCACCAATACTACCACTACTACTACCACCACTACCACCACCACCAGTACTATTACTACAACTACAACTACAACTACCACCACCAATACTACCACAACTACTACAACCAGGACTACTACTACCAACACTACTACCACCACTACCACCACCTCCCCCATCACTACTACCACCACCACTACTACTACTACTACTACCACAACTACCACCACTACCAGCACTGCCACCACTACTACTACTACCACCAGTACTACTACTACCACAACTACCACCACTACTGCTACTACCACCACTATTAGTAATACAACTACCACCACCACCACCACCAGTACAACTACCAACACCACAACTACGACTACCACAACCACTACCACCACCACTACTACCACTACTACCACCACTACTACCACCACCACCTCCACCACTACTACTACTACCACCAGTACTACTGCCAACACCACCAGTACTACTACCACAACCAATACCACTATCAATCAAATTTCAATCAAATTTATTTTATATAGCCCTTCGTACATCAGCTGATATCTCAAAGTGCTGTACAGAAACCCAGCCTAAAACCCCAAACAGCAAGCAATGCAGGTGAAGAAGCACAGTGGCTAGGAAAAACTCCCTAGAAAGGCCAAAACCTAGGAAGAAACCTAGAGAGGAACCAGGCTATGTGGGGTGGCCAGTCCTCTTCTGGCTGTGCCGGGTGGAGATTATAACAAAACATGGTCAAGATGTTCAAATGTTCATAAATGACCAGCATGGTCGAATAATAATAAGGCAGAATAGTTGAAACTGGAGCAGCAGCACAGTCAGGTGGACTGGGGACAGCAAGGAGTCATCATGTCAGGTATTCCTGGGGCATGGTCCTAGGGCTCAGGTCCTCCGAGAGAGAGAAAGAAAGAGAGAATTAGAGAGAGCATATGTGGGATGGCCAGTCCTCTTCTGGCTGTGCCGGGTGGAGATTATAACAGAACATGGCCAAGATGTTCAAATGTTCATAAATGATCAGCATGGTTGAATAATAATAAGGCAGAACAGTTGAAACTGGAGCAGCAGCACAGCCAGGTGGACTGGGGACAGCAAGGAGTCATCATGTCAGGTAGTCCTGGGGCATGGTCCTAGGGCTCAGGTCCTCCGAGAGAGAGAAAGAGAGAAGGAGAGAATTAGAGAACGCACACTTAGGTTCACACAGGACACCGAATAGGACAGGAGAAGTACTCCAGATATAACAAACTGACCCTAGCCCCCCGACACATAAACTACTGCAGCATAAATACTGGAGGCTGAGACAGGAGGGGTCAGGAGACACTGTGGCCCACTCCGAGGACACCCCCGGACAGGGCCAAACAGGAAGGATATAACCCCACCCACTTTGCCAAAGCACAGCCCCCACACCACTAGAGGGATATCTTCAACCACCAACATACCATCCTGAGACAAGGCTGAGTATAGCCACAGTAGTAGTACTGGTGGTAGTAGTAGTGGTTACTAACACCACCACCACTATCACTACCACTACTACCACCACCACTATCACCACCAATTATACTACTAACACCAGTACTACTACCACTACCACAACCACTATCATTACCACCTTAACCACTACTACCACCACCACCACTACTACCACCACCAGTACTACTACCACCACCACTACTACCATCACTCACGCTACTACTACTTCCACCACCACAACTACTACCACCACCACTACTACCACTACTACCACCACCACCACCACCACCACCACCACCACCACTAGCACTACTACTATGCTAAAAAAAACAATAAGCATGAGTTTATACACCAAAGGAAGCTGTGAGTGTGTGTCCGTATGTGCGTGAGAGTGTATTTTGGGGGTGCAATGAAGGGTTGTCCACACAGTTAGCGGCAGGCATGTGTGCCAGTTCGTGAGCACATAGACCTATTCCCTAACATGTGTGTCCAATGAAAGGTGAATGGCTCTCCTGTCTATACTTTCCTCTAAATCAGCCATGATGTCACCATGAACCCTCTGCGAACCCACCTCTGTCAAAAAACATTACTACAGCGCTCCCTCTTTCTGCTTAAATTTCTCTTTCTTTCTTTCCACTGCTCCCTTTTCCTCTCTCTCTCTCTCTCTCCCTCTTTCTCTGCACTTTCCCTCTCTCTCTCCCTTTCTCTCTCTCTACGTTCTGCTTCCCTCTCTTCAAGCTCTTCCTGTTCTCTTTCACCCAAAACCACATTATTTTTCTTTCCTTCCACTTTTTATTCTTTCTCGTATTCTTCCACCCATCTTTCACCCCCTCCCCAACGTTCTCTCCCTCTATCTCGCTCGCCCTTAAACCCCCCTTTCTCTCCCTTTCTCCCCCTCTTTCTCCTCTCTCTTTCACCCCCTCTCACCTCTCTCTCTCTGTCTGTTTTTCCCCCCCTACCTCTCTCTCCCTGGCTGGCTCGTTCTAATTGAATCACCACAAGTTGCGGTGTAGAGCCAAATGTGCCAAGATGTTCTGATTAAGATAGACTTTGTTTAAGCAGTAGTTTTGCAAAATTGCTCCGAGTGCTGTGGAGAGAGAGAGAAGACTTCTGTGAAGGCAAAAATAAATAAAAAACAGGAGGGGGAGGGAGAAACTGAAAGAAGGAGAGAGAGAGAGAGAGAGAGAGAGAGAGAGAGAGAGAGAGAGAGAGAGAGAGAGAGACGGGTGGTGAGGGCAGGCAGCTAGAAAGCAGTCGGGGACACATATGGAAGTGATTCAGTAATTACAGCAAATCTGTTCTCTAAAGGAAAGGTCCTTTTTCCATCCACCCATCCCTCTATCTCTAAAGGAAATGTCCTTATTGTCCATCCATCCCTCTATCTCTAAAGGAAAGGTCCTATTTTCCATCCATCCATCCCTCTATCTCTAAAGGAAAGGTCCTATTTTCCATCCCTCTCCATCTCTCTATCTCTAAAGGAAAGGTCCTTTTTCCATCCCTCCTTCTCTCTATCTCTAAAGGAAAGGTCCTATTTTCCATCCCTCTCCATCCCTCTATCTCTAAAGGAAAGGTCCTATTTTCCATCTCTCTATCTCTAAAGGAAAGGTCCTTTTTCCATCCCTCCTTCTCTCTATCTCTAAAGGAAAGGTCCTATTTTCCATCCCTCCTTCTCTCTATCTCTAAAGGAAAGGTCCTATTTTCCATCCCTCCTTCTCTCTATCTCTAAAGGAAAGGTCCTTTTTCCATCCCTCCTTCTCTCTATCTCTAAAGGAAAGGTCCTATTTTCCATCCCTCCTTCTCTCCTTCCCTCCTGCTCTAAAGG